>NW_023995526.1:0-105450 GCF_015586225.1 Lucilia sericata | reverse complement strand
TATTGTGGAAATATATGTTTATAAAACTATTAAATAGTGTTGTTTAAAATATTAATTGAGTAAAAAATACAACACAAAATTTAAGAGCGGATATTGTTTGTTTTTTTTTTTTTTAATTGTTCCTCCTTCATTTACAATATTTATTGCAAAAGGTAAGTGAACACTATTTTTTTTTTATTGTACACCGTCAAACACTCATTTTGCTGTTGTTGTTATTTGACTTTTAAGATGTTCTTTTGTGCTTTGTGAGTTAGTCCGTCGTTGAGTTGGGTCATGTAAATTTGTTGGGTGCTAAACAATGACCAAGGCCGGTGGGTGGGTTTTTATTGGTTGATGGTTTAATTAGTAAATGGTTTTGAGATTAAATTTACAATTTAAGCTTTTATTTATTTGTTGTATGGTTTCTGAATAATACGATTTGCCAGTGGATTGTGTTGTTGTTTATCTGTTTAATATCCATATGTGATGTGCAGAATATAAGCATTTATGTAGGTATATTCTGCGTCATTATTAGTTCTAAGACGATTTAGCCATGTCTTTTGAATGGTTTTGAAATTTTCTACAAATATTCTGCATTGATATTTGGAATTGAAAACTTTCAATTATTTTGACTGATACCTATTTGATTTAATTCAATAAAAAGGCACCACTTGATAGACAAAGTGCACCAGAATGTTCTCTTTTATAGTCTACTAGCTATACCCAGTGTGCTTCGCTACCCTAAAAGCAATATAAATAAAATCTTCTTAATAATTTTGAAGATTCTAACTGTAATGTTTTCCAGAGATACATTTTTTCCGAACGTTAATTAAGATTTTAATGTAATCGATGACAAATTAAAAAAATCTAATATTTTTCCGGATATACGAAATTTTGTATTTAATTCATATAGGCCAAGACCCCATTGAAAGTCCGCCCGTTATTCTCTAAATGTTCACATTAATGTCAAAGATCTTCATGTAGAATTTGAAGATTCTAGCTCTAATAGTTTCTATTTAGTTCATATGGGAACTCACAGCCCCAAGATGAAAGTCCGCCCTTTTTTTTTCCAAAATGTTCATATGTATAATAAGTTCTTCTTGCAATATTTGAAGAATCTTGTTCTATTAGTTTCCCAGATAAGCGAAATTTTGTATTTAATTCATATGTGAGGTGCCAAACCCCCTATTGAAAGTCCGTCCGTTATTCTCTGAATGTTCACATGAATAGTTTCTCAGATATAATAATTTTCCTATTTAATTTATATGGGGGCTCCACGCCCCCCATGACGAAAGTCCGCTCTTTTTTCTCCAAAATTTTCAGATGAATATTTAAGTTCTTAGTGCAAAATTTGAAGAATTTAGTTCTATTAGTTTCCCAGATAAACCAATTTTTGTATTTTATTAATATGGGAGGTGCAGCTCCCCTCATGGGTAGTCCGCCAATTTATTTCCCAAAATGTTTACTTGGATATTAAAGTTACTCGTGCAAATTTTTAATATTCTAACTGTAATAGTTTCCAAGATAAACGAATTTTTTATTCAATTTATATGGGAGGTGCCACGCCCCCTAATGCTAATCCGCCTACTTTTTGTCTTAAATAATTATATTGATACTAAAGTGGCTCCGACAAAATTTGAACACTCTAACTATTATATTATCTCAGATATACTAATTTAATATTTTCTTAATATGGGCGTGGCACGTCGCCCACATGAAATTTCAACATAAAAAGTAGCCTATAGTTCCTTCCAAACATACAGGAAGAAACTGTGAAAATTTCAGGAAAATCGGTCCAACCGTTTAGCAGTCTATAAAGCACAAACAAACAAACATACATACATACATACTACATACATACATACATACATACATACATACATACATCATACATACATACATACATACATACATACATACATACATACATACATACATACATACATACATACATACATACATACATACATACATACTCATACATACATACATACATACATACTACATATACATACATACATACTACATCATACATACATACATACATACATACATACATACATACATACATACATACATACTACATACATACATACATACTACATACATACATACATACATACATACAACTACATACATACATACATACATACATACATACATACATACATATACATACATCTACATACATACATACATACATACATACATACATACACATACATACATACATACACACATACACACATACATACATACATATACATACATCCTACATACATACATACATACATCATACATACATACATACATACATACATACATACATACATACATACATACATACATACATACATACATACATACATACATACACTACATACATACATACATACATACATACCTACATACATACATACATACATATACATACATACATACATACATACATACATACATACATACATACACATACATACATACATACATACATACATAATACATATACATACATACATACATACATACAATACATACATACATACATACATACATACATACATACATACATACATACATACATACATACATACATCACATACATACATACATACATACATACAACTACATACATACATACATACATACATACATACATACATACATACATACATACATACATATACATACATACACATACATACATACATACATACATACATACATACATACACATACATACATACATACATACATCATACATACATACATACATACTACATACATACATACATACATACATACATACATACATACATACATACATACATACATACATCATACATACATACATACATACATACATACATACATACATACATACATACTACATACATACATACATACATACATACATACATAACATACATACATACATACATACATACATACATACATACATACATACATACATACATACATACATACATACATACATACATACATACATACATACATACATACATACATACATACATACATACATACATACATACATACATACATACATACACACTTTCATTTTTATATATATAGATAATTAAATCGAAACAGAACGTTTTAATAAATACCAGTTAATGGCAAGAAAGTACCTAAGAAGTCCATCATATACATATTCCTCATTTAATCGGGACTTAGTATGTTAAAATACTTGTAAATTTTTGATTTGTGAAACGTACTATTCGTACAAAAAGTACGTTTTAAAACATTTCGTGTAATCAAATTGGTAAATATTAATTTTTTTTGCCTGTTTTGGTACTTTTACTCTCCCTAGCGATGCTTTAACGCTAATAAATAGTGACATTATTTGATAATTTTTTGTCATTATAACTATTTGAAGTTTAGCACAACAAAAATTTATCAAATCATAACATGGGTTAATACAGATGATTCTTCACTAAAACAATGTTCGATTTGTTTTGAAATGCTTCGGTAAAAAAAATGAAGTCATTGAATGACAAATAATTACAACGGCAACAAAAATTAAAACAAATCACAAACCAAGATCAATTTATGTATATATAAAGTCTCCTATATCTCGATAGCTTGGTGTGATGGAAAAGTTATGAGGTCAGATTCCGACTCAGAGTAGCAATGTATATTTTAGTCTTTGGCTTAAAAAAAATTTGTCGGCCTGTGTTATTCAAACCTGTTTAAAACAAATAAATATTTTTTTTTGTTTAACTCAAGTATTTCGATCTGCCTTTAACGTTAAAAACCTCTCAAATTATTGCATGTTTAAATGCATTTGTTTTTCAAAACTAAAATACTCAATTAGCTAATTTATAATTTATATCTTTGTAAATATGTTAATTTGACAAATTATGATTAGCTAACAACTAATAAGCTCATTTGTCAAATGAAATCACAAAATCACCCAATACATCATCAACACCAGTAAAATACATACATTTGTCAATAATTTTGAGCAACTTTATAAAAACTATTCAACGAATTATTCAAAAAGTTTTTACAAAGTTATGGCTACATTTTTAGCAACAACGTGTTAATAGCACTCTTGCAATATGTTTGAATAAAATACCATACTAATTAAACAGTTTTAATTAGTTTGCTTGCAATTAAACAAATTAATGATTTTTTTAATAATTTTTTTTGCTTTGAATTTAATGATTCCCACTTTAAGAGGTGAGAAAGTTGGTGACTGTATAGTTTCTCCTTTTTATAGGTATAACAAAAATATGTAACAAGTTTTCCTATTTTTTTTATTACACCAAGGTGTACTTGCGTTTAAATTTTATGTAAAAATGCACACTTTGTGAATTGAGGGAATTTCAGCACATGATATTTCCGGGTGTTAAATGTATTATCTGGCATTTAAAATGAGATTTAAGGAAATTGAAGTAAATGGAGCCCATTAAATGTTACATATTTAATGAGATATTAGCAGATCGTCTATTGCTTGCATTGTTTTCAGCCGCAAGAAGCATTCCAAACTTAATTCTGGAGTTGTCGACCATTAAATACTACGTATTGCATCTGTTAAGGCTTTCACCTCAACGTGATCATGTCTTAATATATTCTAATTGCATTTACTATGCTTCAACTTAAACGTCACACTGTTGAATTGATTGCACGAGGGCATTCGGAGAAATCTATAGACTAGACTATAGACTAGACTAGACAAGACTATAGACCTAGACTAGACAAGACTATAGACTAGACTATAGACTAGACTAGACAAGACTATAGACTAGAACTATAGTCTAGTCTATAGTCTAGTCTATAGCCTAGTCTATAGACTAGACTATAGACTAGACTATAGACTAGACTAATAGGACTATAGACTAGACTATAGACTAGACTATAGACTAGACTATAGACTAGACTATAGACTAGACTATAGACTAGACTATAGACTAGACTATAGACTAGACTATAGACTAGACTATAGACTAGACTATAGACTAGACTATAGACTAGACTATAGACTAGACTATAGACTAGACTATAGACTAGACTATAGACTAGACTATAGACTAGACTATAGACTAGACTATAGACTAGACTATAGACTAGACTATAGACTAGACTATAGACTAGACTATAGACTAGACTATAGACTAGACTATAGACTAGACTATAGACTATAGACTAGACTATAGACTAGACTATAGACTAGACTATAGACTAGACTATAGACTAGACTATAGACTAGACTATAGACTAGACTATAGACTAGACTATAGACTAGACTATAGACTAGACTATAGACTATAGACTAGACTATAGACTAGACTATAGACTAGACTATAGACTAGACTATAGACTAGACTATAGACTAGACTATAGACTAGACTATAGACTAGACTATAGACTAGACTATAGACTAGACTATAGACTAGACTATAGACTAGACTATAGACTAGACTATAGACTAGACTATAGACTAGACTATAGACTAGACTATAGACTAGACTATAGACTAGACTATAGACTAGACTATAGACTAGACTATAGACTAGACTATAGACTAGACTATAGACTAGACTATAGACTAGACTATAGACTAGACTATAGACTAGACTATAGACTAGACTATAGACTAGACTATAGACTAGACTATAGACTAGACTATAGACTAGACTATAGACTAGACTATAGACTAGACTATAGACTAGACTATAGACTAGACTATAGACTAGACTATAGACTAGACTATAGACTAGACTATAGACTAGACTATAGACTAGACTATAGACTAGACTATAGACTAGACTATAGACTAGACTATAGACTAGACTATAGACTAGACTATAGACTAGACTATAGACTAGACTATAGACTAGACTATAGACTAGACTATAGACTAGACTATAGACTAGACTATAGACTAGACTATAGACTAGACTATAGACTAGACTATAGACTAGACTATAGACTAGACTATAGACTAGACTATAGACTAGACTATAGACTAGACTATAGACTAGACTATAGACTAGACTATAGACTAGACTATAGACTAGACTATAGACTAGACTATAGACTAGACTATAGACTAGACTATAGACTAGACTATAGACTAGACTATAGACTAGACTATAGACTAGACTAGACTATAGACTAGACTAGACTATAGACTAGACTATAGACTAGACTAGACTAGACTAGACTATAGACTAGACTATAGACTAGACTATAGACTAGACTATAGACTAGACTATAGACTAGACTATAGACTAGACTATAGACTAGACTATAGACTAGACTATAGACTAGACTATAGACTAGACTATAGACTAGACTATAGACTAGACTATAGACTAGACTATAGACTAGACTATAGACTAGACTATAGACTAGACTATAGACTAGACTATAGACTAGACTATAGACTAGACTATAGACTAGACTATAGACTAGACTATAGACTAGACTATAGACTAGACTAAAGACTAGACTAGACTAAGACTAGACTATAGACTAGACTATAGACTAGACTAAAGACTAGACTATAGACTAGACTATAGACTAGACTATAGACTAGACTATAGACTAGACTATAGACTAGACTATAGACTATACTATAGACTATACTATAGACTAGACTATAGACTAGACTATAGACTAGACTATAGACTAGACTATAGACTAGACTATAGACTAGGACTATAGACTAGATATAGACTAGACTATAGACTAGACTATAGACTAGACTATAGACTAGACTATAGACTAGACTATAGACTAGACTATAGACTAGACTTATAGACTAGATTATAGACTAGACTTATAGACTAGACCTATAGACTAGACTATAGACTAGACTATAGACTAACTATAGGACTAAACTATAGACTAAACTATAGACTAAACTATACACACTATAGACTAAACTATAGACTAAACTATAGACTAAACTATAGACTAAACTATAGACTAGACTATATGAATATATATTCTGAATATATCCTTCAGAATAACATACACATGTCACATAATGGTGACTGCGATTTGATCAGAAAATAAGATTCATATATACAGTTCAATTTTCTTGTTGCAGATAAACACATTTCCGCTATTTATAGTGGCAGTTCATTTCCCGACTAACATTATTATTTAACGCGATAGGAAATTATGACCAATATTTAGCAATAACTTTTCAATAGTTATCTTGATCTTCTGGCGCTTTTTTGAACAACATGATGTCGAGGGTATGGAAACAGTAATATCCACAGTAGTCAACCATGCATCCAATTTTCATTTGCTGCTACTGTGCCTGTATATCTGAGATTGTTTGGAATGTTTTGTTTAAGTCTAATTGTATGTACTACCAGTAAACAATTTTAAAAACCTTGAGAACTAACAATACACGATTTATAGTGTGAAATAAAATTTCTTTTTTTTATTATTTACTATAAATTTCTCTAAAACAATAAATGAGCAAAACAAAGCGAAAAAACAACAAAATCTAAAATTTTAATTACATTTGAACTTTAAGATCTTTCATACGAGTACATACAAATTGAAAAAAAAATCTTTACATTATTTGAATGGGTTGAATTCTCCACTTCCATTTTTTCCCATGTGCGATGATTGTATTGTTAGATACATGATATTTCCGCTTAATAACTTCAATAATACCTTATTTTCTTCTCAAACATCCACAATTTTATTTCTCCCCTTGAATACCAGACACCGTGCATTTGTAGTTTTTGTATGGAAATTTATATTGGAGTGTATCTATATGTCGGTATATAGATGCATACATGTATCTTTCAATGATTTTTCATTCATTCATTCGCTTGAGAGAAGAAAATAAAAAGAAAAGTTTTGTTGCTTTAACCAGCAACAAGTACGAATGAATACTTTTACTTTAAATTAAAAGAAAACTAAAGTTTTTCTTTTTTCTTCTTTATTCCAAACATAATCTTATTTAGCCGTTCTTTAACTGAGTCTCTCATTTCTGTATAATTTAATCTACAATTTAAATTATGTTTTCAAGTCTTGTAATTATAATAATAAAAGCTTAACTGATAGGCTTAAAAAGATAATCAGACATGTCCAATCTATAATTTATAGGCAGGTCAAGAGTGAAAACTTTTTTTTGGTATTTAGACATAATGTTTTCATATTGATGAGGTTTTCTTTTAGATTTCAAAATTCATACTAATTCCAATTAGTAATTGTAACATTTAATTTATTGATAAAAATCGTGGCCAAAATTGAAACTTGCTTAATGTGCCAATTAGGAAGAAATAAATGCAAAATATTGTTAAAATTTCACTTTTTTTATTTAATTTCAAATGGATTACCCAGCAAAAACTTGGTAATGATATGTACTACATGCCGTCTGCATTACTTTTAAGTACTCTTATAATAACTTACACATGTATAATGAGATACGTAAGTAGTTTATTTTGAGTCCTTAAGATATTCAAAGCCTCTTACTAATATATAGGTGAAATAATTAACCGATTTCGAGCACTATCAATAAGTTTTGTAATCAAGTCTGTCAGTATGGAGTTCGTGGGTTCGATTCTCAACTGATAAAGAAATGGACAAGAGCCCCAATAGCGGTCGAAATGTTTTTCTTCGAATCTAATTACCTATTTTTGTAGTATTGTAGTATCATGAAATGGCTACAGACATAGGGCATATCTACATAAATCGGCTCAGATGATTTTCTTAACCCTTAAACGTCCTGAACATCATTATGGTTTTCGTATGGCTTTTGAGTGAAAAACACGAGTTTGATGTCCATTTGCCAAAAAAAGCTTCTGGACAGCACCAAGGGTATAAAATACATTTCAATACTTAGCAAACTTATCGAAAACTTTTCGTAATAATTATTGAAGTTTTGGATCTCGAAGATATCTGGAGTATTCATTTTGATTTCAACAAACAAACAGACGGACATGTAAACATACATATATATGTATCTAGAATATATAAACTTTACAGAGTCGGAAAATTATATTGCAGATATTGCAAACGGAATTACAAACTTATGTATATACATATGTTCACGAAGGTGTAGGGTATAATAACGTTAAAGTTTCATATTCCACTATGATATAAGAAATTTCCTAAATCGGTTTAAACAAGTGATCTTTAGTTCATTTCATTCAAAGCATCAAATTTATTGGCATTTGAATCGTCTAAAAATGAATTTTGTATATACCAGGCCAACATAATTGATGTTATAAACTACATGTATAATTTGATGTACAACCTTGTATACTTAGTATGTATATATTTAGTTATAATACTCTTTGCGTGTTTATAAACCGATTAGTGATAGTTTTATTCTTTTTTTGTTAACAAAAATGACATTTGTGTTATTTTTTTATATTTGTCACTGCTGCTACCTGTTACATGCTTTCATTTCAATATTAACAAATTCCCCCCTTCAGATTTCATTTGAACAAAAACGTCACACAAAATATCTAACTACTTAATGCGTCTAACTAATATTTTTTTGATAAACAAACTTTTTTTTTAGTTTTTTGTTATTAGTGTGTATCTACTATGCAATTCAAAGTCAAAGTTATGCCGTTTTCAAAACTAGTTTCAGTTGTTTTGATTCTCTTTTTTTTTCATACACAAATACAACTAAGTATTTTACTTTATAGTACAGATTTTAAAACAACTCGTTAAAATTTGTCATAGTTTATTTGTAGAAAGTATTTTTTTTTAAAGTAGGTAAATACTTGTATATGCTAGTTAAACACACAGACGTTCACATCACATAGATACATTAATAGATTTAGACATTTTGAGGATACTTTTCTTTTAAAAGTGTTAAATGCACATAAGCACTTTATTTCATTCATTTAACCACTTCTATTGAATTGCATTCCATTGTAATGTATTGAGCAAATAACAAGAAGAACTATTAAAGAATAAAGAATGTTAGAAGACACTACTAAAGTGTGTATTTATGATTATGTATTTGAAATATTTTCTAATGCCTCTAACGACTGTCAGAGACAATTAAATATTGTTAAGTTGTAAAATAATGTCACTTTACATACATACAATGTATATATATCAGTGTTGCCCATACACACACTGTTACACATTCATTTGTATTGGTAAAGCAGCAGAGAACAAAATGTAACCCAAAATAAAACTGTACTAATAAAATGACTGCATACTAAAAAGTATATTCTAACTGTCAAATTGATATTATGGATTTTGACAGACAGCGTACATTAAAGTTCATATATAAAAAACTATCAGCTGTGCTCTCTCATTCACCTACATAAATTCGGCTTTCTCAAAATTTTGTTGTTGTATTTCTGTGTGGATTTTAAAAAGTTGCGTGCAGATCTTACTTCGACAAATGCTGATCAGCAACTGAGTTGATTTTGTTTTGCAAGTTGAGAGATAATCAACTAGCACATGCTCAAATAAGAAATACACAAGTAAGCTTATAGTGTAGGTGAGTCAACGCAACGTCAGCAGAATATTCTTGCCCTATCTCGCGTGATAGGGAATAGTGATTTTGGGCACCATTGATATATATACATATATTGAACATCTGTTGTGTATTGAGTGCACAAGTTATAATGTGTAAATAATATCTTAGTTATTTTAAAAATTTTATGTTTGACATGATCTTCACATGGACTAAATAATCATCACCTGTTTTTAATATTTTAAGAGAAATTTAATTTTAACTATTTTTTTTTTTTGGTAAAAAAGTTAAATTTTCTGCGACTGATCGAAGTTTTTTTTTTTTTTTTTGATAAAATGAGAAAATATAAACAAGAATTTATTATTCCACTTTGTGACCGAAGTTGGTAGTCCCTTGAACTTTTTGTCAGAAGTAAAGTTTTAAATAAATTTTGCAATCGGGAAACATTTTTTAAATTTCCAATTTTACTTTTGAAGATCGAATTGTACCAAAAAAGTACTATTGTACCAATTTTGCCAACTCTGATAAAAATATTAAATGTTAACGGTTCTCAATCGAAGTTGTCCTTGAACAAATTTCAAAAGTTAACATTTGCTATTATTATTATTTTATAAAATGTTAATTCTAAGCGTGCAAATCATCTTAAATTTTTTTATTGCTAAACTCCTATTCAATTTTCTTCACAGAGTTGCATGCTGTAATATTAAATAGAAATATTGTTTTGATGTTTGAGAATGGTAAAAAATAGAAAAATTATATTGTTTTATTGTCTCAAAACTGTATTTATAATTTCAATACGAATGTGTGCATGAAACAATTCAAGATCTATTTGCAATATTTTTTTACCTCAAATTTAATTTAGTTTAAAATTTAATGAAACAGCATTAATAAAAACTATGTATACTTTTTTGACTCCGATTGTACCAAAATCACTTTATTTTTTGCAAAGTTATATCTATATGCAGCAAAACTATCTTAAACCGGCTTCATTTGTCCGTAAACCTGTCAGTGAACTAATTAATATTTAAATGATTCCATCAAATAGTAGCTAAATCCTTCCATATCTATTCTTTTTTTGTCAAAATTAACTGGACATCTTTTTATGTCTCTCATGGACTAGTAGAGAATAAAGTAGTCTATAAACTAGGCAATAGACTAGTCTATATATTAGACATTAGAGTAGTATATTGATTCATAGATTAGGTAGTTAATAGAAAACTCATTTGTCTAGCAAAAATTACTTTGAATGTCTATTCAAAATTGCACTTATAAGACCCTTAATCTATATAAATGAAAGAGTCGTGTTATAGATTGATCATCGCACAGCCTAACGGCTGAATCTATAATCATGATATTTAGACAGTAGATGCACTTTAGGTCATGTAGATCCACTAAGGAGGAAAGTTTTGGAAATTCGAATATTTAGGGCGTAAAAAAGGGTAAATTAGGTAACCTCATATATCCGAAAATGAAACAGTTACAACAAAAATGTTACACTTATCATTGTTTATTCAAAAAATAAGCGGTTCTATTCTTTTCGAAACTCGGTTCTTTTTAGGAGTAAACCGGTAGTTGGTAAGTTAGTTAGTTAGTTAGTTAGTTAGTTAGTTAGTTAGTTAGTTAGTTATTTAGTTAGTTAGTTAGTTAGTTAGTTAGTTAGTTAGTTAGTTAGTTAGTTAGTTAGTTAGTTAGTTAGTTAGTTAGTTAGTTAGTTAGTTAGTTAGTTAGTTAGTTAGTTAGTTAGTTAGTTAGTTAGTTAGTTAGTTAGTTAGTTAGTTAGTTAGTTAGTTAGTTAGTTAGTTAGTTAGTTAGTTAGTTAGTTAGTTAGTTAGTTAGTTAGTTAGTTAGTTAGTTAGTTAGTTAGTTAGTTAGTAGTTAGTTAGTTAGTTAGTTAGTTAGTTAGTTAGTTAGTTAGTTAGTTAGTTAGTTAGTTAGTTAGTTAGTTAGTTAGTTAGTTAGTTAGTTAGTTAGTTAGTTAGTTAGTTAGTTAGTTAGTTAGTTAGTTAGTTAGTTAGTTAGTTAGTTAGTTAGTTAGTTAGTAGTTAGTTAGTTAGTTAGTTAGTTAGTTAGTTAGTTAGTTAGTTAGTTAGTTAGTTAGTTAGTAGTTAGTTAGTTAGTTAGTTAGTTAGTTAGTTAGTTAGTTAGTTAGTAGTTAGTTAGTTAGTTAGTTAGTAGTTAGTTAGTTAGTTAGTTAGTTAGTTAGTTAGTTAGTTAGTTAGTTAGTTAGTTAGTTAGTTAGTTAGTTAGTTAGTTAGTTAGTTAGTTAGTAGTTAGTTAGTTAGTTAGTTAGTTAGTTAGTTAGTTAGTTAGTTAGTTAGTTAGTTAGTTAGTTAGTTAGTTAGTTAGTTAGTTAGTTAGTTAGTTAGTTAGTTAGTTAGTTAGTTAGTTAGTTAGTTAGTTAGTTAGTTAGTTAGTTAGTTAGTTAGTTAGTTAGTTAGTTAGTTAGTTAGTTAGTTAGTTAGTTAGTTAGTTAGTTAGTTATTAGTTTGAAAGGAGGATGTATATACATCAAATTCGAAGAAATACACCTAGGCCTCCATCGGGCCTTAGCTGCGAATCGAACCCATCACCTCCGGTCTACATTTTGGTACTTTTTAGTCAACCAAATAGTACCTCTTTTATTGATCTAAAACAAAAATTAAATATACAAATTCTGCACTATTACATATTGGTACTTTTCTGTTCTTCAAACGACACCTTCTGAATTTTCTAAATTTCGTAATCCTTGATCGGAATATAAGATCAAAATACCACATAAAGGTTAGAACCAATGTGGGAGAACGATATATTTAAAATGGGGTCTTAGCCAAATTATATAACAATGACTTACGCTTCAATAATCTGGATTTATATGGACAAAAAGTGCAAAATACTATTGCAGGGAGTTCGTCGCAACGAGAGTTTCTTTAAAAACATGGGCGAGAGAACCTTATATAATCATTTGGAATAGTGGTGCGATCGGTACGAGCTTTCTGTCCTTGCCAGGCTTACGTCGATAATAGATCCAAAGTGATTTTATTACAGATATTTCATCCATCAGGAACATTAATTAGAAAATTGTAAGGACCTTTCATAGATCTAGTCTGGATACTAAATGCCAGAATGAATTTCTTGAATGCTATGTATATAAACGTTGCCCCGTCTTGAAATACTTGGGAGAGACTACAACTTGCAACATAATGACTAGAAGAAGGTTGTATAATTGATAGACGTAATCTGGACTTAAATGAATATGATGTTTTTAGTAAATGTGTAATTTAACTAGTTTAATTAAATAACATTTTAAATATTTTTCGTGGTAATATCTGCAAAGGTTTAATTATATAAATCACATGAATGGCAAAGTGATTTTGGAAAATTTCAATTACTTAACATTTTTACAATTTTACTTTTATTGTGCAATATTTTTGTTAAAATTATCTTTAACAGTTAAGAATTCATAAATAAATAAATGTTAAGAAACCTGACATTAGAATTACAAAAAAAAAAAAAAAAAAAAAAAAACGTTAAGCAAACAAGTTGCCAAGAAATTAAAAAATCTAAAGTTAAACAGTTAAAAAAGCTAAATAATTATTTATTTTTTAGAGATTTGTAAAGTCATTAACTAAGAATGCTGAAAATACCTTAAATAAATAGTTCCCCAAAAAATTATAATTTAATTTTTTTGTGTGTTTATCAAGATCACGTTTATTTAATTAGTACACAAAGTCATAGTTTTGCGTAATATTATACAAATATTTAATTATTTGGTGTTTTTTTTTTTTTTTTTTGACGATAGCAATCTTATCTTTTTATTGAAACAATTGCGAATATTTACTGTCACAAGTTAAAGAATACAAATATACTTACTCAGTCGAAAAAAAGACAAGAAATTGAAATAAAATATTCAAAGATTTTACTATTTATTTATAAAATATGTATTGGTGTCATTTCGTTAGATTTCTTTTTATTTTTAGAAAACAAATTCTCCATACTCTTAATAATTCATGATCGTCTAAAAAAAATCTTGTTTGATATTTTGAGAATTTAATAAAAAATTTTCTGTAATGTGATTTATTTTTGTCTTGTTTTATTTTTAAAATGAAAGTATTTATTGCTTTTGGCCAAGAGTTATTTTAAAAATTTACAAAACAAGTATGTTATAGTTATCGGCGGATTTTGATTTTCGTACTGTATACATAGTACGTATGTACATACGGTTGTGTACTTTAATCAGATGTTGAAAATTTTAAATTCATGTACAAGCACAATGCCAAGTTTGTATAAAACAGCAATTGTCTTCTTCTTCATTTTCATTAATTTAACCCTGTTGTTGTTGTTGATTTTTAAGAGAGCAAGCATGTTTTAACTTCAATGTCATAGTTCAAACTGTGATCGGGAAATTTCTAGGTTCAATATAACAGAAAATTTTTAAAAGTATCAATTAAAAGTACCATTCAATCGTGATCAAATATGTTAAAATTCTTGTAAATACGACTTTGTAAAAAGTACTATTTATTTGAGCAAAAAGTACGTTTTAAAAAGTACTAAATTTTTCAACATAATTTGGTCGAAAATAGGGCTTGGAATCCGAGTTCCAAAAGACCAACATGTAAAACTAAATCAAAATTGGCTTTATGAGTTTAAATATATTTAAAATTCCCATTGTTACGCCCCTTTTGGTACTTTTTCTTTTCTTCTTCTAAGGGCTAATCTTTAGGTGAAAGTTTAGCGATTAAATTAAAATTAATCCGCGAAAGATGTTTTTGAGTACTCAATTAGTTAATTTTGTTTGTAAGTTTAAGCGCCCAATGGAGGTGGTTTAATCTTAAGCGCGAAATGCAAAAGTGTGAACAGCTGATGCAAAAAAATTCATAAAATTTTTATAAATATAAACATTAAAATGTTCTATTTATTGATTAGTATAAATTATGGACACTTCAAAATACATTTTTTTGTTTTTAATTTAAGTTTTCATTAATTTTCATATTAAATTTACAATTGTCTTCTTCTTTTTTATAAAATATGCATTGTTTTGATAACAAACAATGAAGTTTTCTGTTGTTTTGTATGGCAACACTGCGAAGTTTAATCTTGTACTCAAAAACATCAAAGGGGATTAACATAAGATTAAATTTATTTATAGGTTAACTCATCTAATTATTAATTGGCATTTGATTACCATCTCAAAACCCCGGTCTAAGAAGCAGATAGAATAGATAAAGAATGAGTCAAATATATAGGATACATATCTATCTCAAATTTGACCCCAAATACACAAAAGGTTTAATTTTAGCTACATGCCACATTCATACTTGCGCTATTTTTAAGTAAATATAAAAAACAACGATTTAAAAAATGTATCTAGATTTCAACATTTAAAAAAACATTTTATTTTGTCTTATGTTTATTGTGTTTTTACTTTCGAGCAATTGAAAGTGAACGAACAATTTTAAGAAATAAGTACTCACATTAAAAGTGGTTGCGTTTCGAAGGGAAATCGCTAATAGTATTTCAGAGATGATAAATAAATAAATATAGCGCGAAAACATTAAGAAGAATAAACAAAATAAAATGTTTTATTGACGATAAAAAATACTAACTATATACAATTTATTAACTAAAGACTTAAATACTTAAAGATTATGTATAAACATTAGAGTGCTGCAAAAAAAAATTAAGTTGCAAATTTTTGCCCGTAACGCCCATAAAACTTCCGAGCCGTTGTAGCACCTTTTAACATTATCTTATCGGGCAAATTTTTTGCATGATATAGTTTTACAACTCAACGACAGCACAATTCTAGAAGTGGAACGGCCTATCGGACAAAATTTTGTCCGAGTTGTTTGAATCAAGAAATCATATTACTGCTGAAAAGCGGGAACATATAGATTGAAAGTTTAATTCTTGACTTGATTGACTGGAACCCCAAAATTATGGCAAAAATATTCTTTATATTTAAAAGAGTCGCGTTACTGACTGATTGATCATCGTACTGCCTGGAGGTATTTTTAGAAAGTCGAATTTTTATAGAGTAAAAAAGGGTAAAGTCAGTAACCTCTTATATCTAAAACTAAATCAGATACAACAAAAATGTTACACTTATCATTGTTTATTCAAAAATAAGCGTACAGGTAAATGATACTTCTTGAAATTCGGTGCTTTTTAGGAGTAAAAGAGTAAAAACTGTGTTTTAGTACTTTTTTGGACCTCATCTTCTAAATCTGTGAACATAGAAGTAAAATTTATATCACATTCGTACCTCATTGAAATTAGGGTTCTATAGTTGAAACGAAAAGTCGACTTTTCGACTTTTTTCATTTAGTTAAAAGTCGAGTTTTCGACTTCTCGACTTTTTGCATTGTGTGAAAAGTCGGTTTTTTCGACTTTTCGACTTTTTTCATTTAATTAAAAGTCGACTTTTAGACTTTTCGACTATAAGTATTTTATAAATAGTAGATTTTTCGACTTTTTCCGACTTTTCGACTTTTTGAATTTTTTCGACTTTTTTCGAGTTTTCGACTTTTTCCGACTTTTCGATTTTTTCGACTTTTTGACTATTTTCGACTTCTTTCGACTTTTTTCGACTATTTTTTTACTTTTTTCGAGTTTTTCCGACCATATTAGAGTTTTTTACTTTTTTTTTTCCACTTTTTTAAGATTTTCGACTATTTTTGACTTGTTTCTACAATTTTCGACTTTTCGACTTCTTTCGACTTTTCGACTTTTTTCGACTTTATTCGACTTTTTTCGACTTATCGACTTTTTTTCGACTTTCAGACTTTTCGACTTTTTTCACAGACCATAGTCGAGTTATCGACTTTTTTGGAACAAAATATTCGACTTCGACTTTTTTCGACTTTATTCGACTTTTTTTCGACTTATCGACTTTTTTCGACTTCAGACTTTTCGACTTTTTTCGACTTTTATTAACAAAGTCGACTTTTCGACTTTTTTCACAGACCATAGTCGAGTTATCGACTTTTTTGGAACAAAATAGTCGACTTCGACTTTTCGACTTTCTTCGACAAAAAGTCGATTGTTCGATTATTCGAAAGTCGATTGTTCGATTATTCGAAAGTCGATTTATAGAACCCTAATTGAAATATTACGAATACAAGTTTGGTACTTTAGGGTAATTCGGGCGTTTAAGATGTAAAAATCTTACTTATTTTTGGTATTTTTTTATAAAATATTGTTTTCTTCTTATTGGTTTGTACGTCCAATAAGTCGAACCATTCCTTCCATTCACAGTAGTACCATTCCTTCCATTCACTACGATGAATGGTGTGTTTTGTGAAACTCGGATTTTAAACCCTACTTAGTAACAAATTGGGGCGAAAAATTGTGTACTTTTGTATTCAATATTGCTATAGAAAAAAATGATTTAGATTAACAATTTGAATCCAAATAACAAGAGAATCTCTATAACTTAATAAACTTTAAATCTTATTGAAAACTTTAATACTAAAACTGCATATGTTTTTATTTTTTCAGATACAATAAACACCATACCATACACCAACAAAATGGCTTAGATGTGGCAACAGAATTGTAAAATGCGAAAAGTTCTTAAACCTTTAAAAACAACACCATTTAATATGCATACATGACATAACAGCGACATCCAACAGCAATTATATGCCCATGGAAACTCCAACTATAAGCAGCTGCAATGGAAAAATAACACAAAAATAAACGTAAAACGTTAAAATTGCTAAATAAAATACATTCCTATAATAATTTATACACTAAAACGCACACACACACATACTCTCCTCCGACTTACAAATTAGTCGCGACTCGTCCATTTTGTACTGGTATTTATTACAAAACTAGTTTTTGCCAACTTGAGCTAAAATTCTGTTAGATTGCAACAAAATATTGTACAAAAAAAAAAAAAAACAATAAAATAAGTTACAACTTTTAAAGTGACTCTGTAATAGTACGAATAAAGGGGTTAAAACAGAATACAACAAAGTTAAAAATATGACAACGTCACAAACTGAAATCAACACAAATTCAAATAATACAACTGCCGGTTCAAGTATTAGCAATAATGCAGGAGGAGGCAATGTTGTTAACGGAGTGGAACGTAGTACCGGTGGCGGTGGTGGTGTTGTAACTACATCTAAAACTACTAATAGCAACAATGGTTCACAACATAATATTGGTAAGATTTTTTTTATGTTTTTGTTATGCTTTTAACTTTGTTTTGTTAAGTTAAAAATGTTTTTAATAAACAAACTATAGTGTTCAGATACCCTACGATCTGAACATAAATGATGAGAAAGTAGCGATGGGTCTCTAATATTGAAAAGTCTATGAATGTACTAAAGATCGGAATGTACTAAAGATCGGAGTGTAGCACTCCAGCTATTTGAAGGCGATATAAATCCACAATCTGTCTCGAAAGAATCGGAGTTTTCGCACTTCATTATGGTTTAATTTAAAAAAACAGGAGTGTCTTTCTGGTTAAAATTGTGGAGGTTCAAAAAGCCCCTAGGTAGATATGGTTCTTGGGAATTTGTTAAATCATATTTAGGATCTCAAAAGATCTTCCAATAAACTTTACTGGATCATTATTTTCTAAAGATCAGTATAGCAATATAAAGAGTAATCTCTCTCATGGATTAAGGTTCCATTTTATTTTGAATTATAGGTTCTTGCTAGTATGATGGTAATGTAGTTCAGGAGCAAAGATCATCCAGTAAAATAGAAAGATGAGAGTGGTGAATCATAAATAGTATTGGACTACAAAATGCTTTACGGAAATGATTCTCTTCTAGATTAAATTTTTTTATACAAATTTATAGTGTTCAGATATCCTACGACCTGAACATAAAAGATTGGAAAATAGCGATGGGTATCTGATATTGAAAAGGGTATTATGATAGTAGAGATCGAAGGCAGGCACTCTAGCTAGTTAGATGCGTCCGTCACTTCTTGCTATATAAATTTATAGATCTGTCTCCAAATAAATGTCGTTTTCACTCCCGAGTCTGGTTTGATTTTAAAACGCATGAGTGTCTTTCTGGTTCATTTTCTGGTGGTTTAAAAAATCCCTAACATAATATGGTTCGTGGGACTTTGATAAATCATATTTAGAAGATCTTCTAAAAAATTTTACTGGATCATTATGTTTTGAGGATCAGTACAGCAATATAAAGCATATTCTCTCTCCTGGATTAAGGATCCGTTTTATTTTGAGTTATGGGATCTAGTTAGTAATGGTAATGGAGGTCAGGAGCAAAGATAATCCAGTACAGTAAAAAGATGAGAGTAGTGAACATAAACAGTATTGACCAATACTATTAGAATGTAGGACTACAAAATGCTTTACGGAAATAATTATCTTTTAGATTAAAACTACATTCACAATGAATTGATTTTAATATAAAAATGTCACGATAAATCAGATAATGGTCTATAGTCCAATTCTTTAGTTTTAAACAAGATACACACATTTTGTTTCAGGTTAAGTGAAAAACACGATTTAAATTAAAAAAAAACTATAAGACATGATTGATCGTCATTTAAAATTTTCTGCAGTGTTCATCTCATTAGAAATAATATAATTACTATATTTAATTTTATTTAAATTAAATTACATAAGAAAAGTTTTAAAATGTATACGAATTAAGCTTCATTTTGTACTACTCTTTCATAATGATTAATGATTATTCTATGACTTTATGATCGCTTTTATTTTTGCAGTAACTCTATTTAAAAGTGCCAGACTTTCAACACGCAATAATAACATTTTTCAAAACCATAATTTACACTCCAAAACTAAATGTGTTAAAATTGCGTTTTCATGTAACTTGCTTACTTTTTTTTTCTTATTTTTAAAAGCCATCTTTTGTTTTTCACTTTACGTTTCATGTTTTAAACATTTTAATTTTGTGATTTGTTTAAATTATTTACAAAGAAAAGTTATAATAAAATAACTTTACGCTGTTGTTTACATGCTGTTTCTTCATACATTAATTTATTTAATTATTTATGTATTTATTTAAAATGTTTAAACAATATCATCTTTATTTTATTGTTGTTGTATTTTTATTTATTAAGGTTATACTCGTGTGTATTTTATTTAAGGTTTTCTTTTTTTTAACTTACCCGTTGATTAATTGAATTGTTTTGGGTATTTGAACACAAAAGTATTTAATCTAAATTGCAATAAATTTTCGATTATTTCGCAGTGGTTAAACTATTAAAGTGTTTAGAGGAAAATTTTGCAAGTATTTGTTTGTTTTTTATTTCAAGGCCGTTTTAAAAATAAACAATGGTTTTTTGTTAATTAATTTATATGTATGTATATTTAAAAAAATACATGGTTTTAACTTATTATTCATAGAATGATAAATGGCGTTTATTTCAAAAGAGTTAATAATAACTAGATCTCTACTTATGGAAAGAAAAGTGCCAATTTAATAGTTTATTCCAAAGAAATAAACCATTGGCTCCTGCTATGTAGTGTAGATGCTCTTTGGAATAAACGATATATACTTTTTCGTTAAACATAAAAATAAGCGATATTGATTGTTTATACCCTATAACACTGTAGTGTGGACGATATTACCGATTTATGCTGTTTTTGCTATTTATGCGAATTTTAAAGATAATTCGATGGTATTTGGAATTATAAGTATTTCTTTGGCGAAACCTCATCCCTTACTTATATCAATCGGTCATCCCTTACTCATACAACCGGACACCGGTATTTGTAGCTCATATAATATCTCCGCAAAACAAAGTTTTGTATTAGCCGATTTCATAATACAAAGTCTCCCTACAAAAACTTGGTAATGACTTTCATTACCTCAATTAACAACATACATTTCAATGACTATTAAAACCTCCTTTACACGAGCACACAAGTAATATGATCTGTCAAAATTTTGTGTAGAAGAGTACAGATGGGATCGTCTAAAGTTTAGACTCTAAACTCAGGCCCAGAATCACTTTCTGAGTCAATTAAGCTATGTCCGTCCGCCTGTGTGTCCATGTAAACCTTTAGCACACGCTACAGGTTGCAATTTTCAAGATAATTTGATGAAATTTGGCACATACCCAAGAAAATGATACGGTCCTTTATTTTGCCAAACCCTCATACCACCGTACCCCCCGAATAGGGCTTTTTAGCTTATAGTAATGTTAAATATTGTACAATCTCTACAAAAATAGAAAAATCTTAGTTTTATTCACGTTTATTCAAAAAATAACGTGAAATAATTCAAAAAACATATTGTCATTGCAATCAAAGATTTTGCGGGGTCCTTTAGGGAATATCGTCGACGTTTGGGATTAAGATTTTTAGCTAGTTATTTAGTTAGTTAGTTAGATAGTTAGTTAGTTAGTTAGTTAGTTAGTTAGTTAGTTAGTTAGTTAGTTAGTTAGTTAGTTAGTTAGTTAGTTAGTTAGTTAGTTAGTTAGTTAGTAGTTAGTAGTTAGTTAGTAGTTAGTTAGTTAGTTAGTTAGTTAGTTAGTTAGTTAGTTAGTTAGTTAGTTAGTTAGTTAGTTAGTTAGTTAGTTAGTTAGTTAGTTAGTTAGTTAGTTAGTTAGTTAGTTAGTTAGTTAGTTAGTTAGTTAGTTAGTTAGTTAGTTAGTTAGTTAGTTAGTTAGTAGTTAGTTAGTTAGTTAGTTAGTTAGTAGTTAGTTAGTTAGTTAGTTAGTTAGTTAGTTAGTTAGTTAGTTAGTTAGTTAGTTAGTTAGTTAGTTAGTTAGTTAGTTAGTTAGTTAGTTAGTTAGTAGTTAGTTAGTTAGTTAGTTAGTTAGTTAGTTAGTTAGTTAGTTAGTTAGTTAGTTAGTTAGTTAGTTAGTTAGTTAGTTAGTTAGTTAGTTAGTTAGTTAGTTAGTTAGTTAGTTAGTTAGTTAGTTAGTTAGTTAGTTAGTTAGTTAGTTAGTTAGTTAGTTAGTTAGTTAGTTAGTTAGTAGTTAGTTAGTTAGTTAGTTAGTTAGTTAGTTAGTTAGTTAGTTAGTTAGTTAGTTAGTTAGTTAGTTAGTTAGTTAGTTAGTTAGTTAGTTAGTTAGTTAGTTAGTTAGTTAGTTAGTTAGTTAGTTAGTTAGTTAGTTAGTTAGTTAGTTAGTTAGTTAGTTAGTTAGTTAGTTAGTTAGTTAGTTAGTTAGTTAGTTAGTTAGTTAGTTAGTTACTTAGTTAGTTAGTTAGTTAGTTAGTTAGTTAGTTAGTTAGTTAGTAGTTAGTTAGTTAGTCACATCCGATCCGAAGAAATGCCCCAGACTGCTATCGGGACTAGAACACTCACCACTAAGATTTTACCTTAGGCAAGTTTGTTATAAACATATCTTCAAAAATGTTTATTATAAATCCCCGACCTAAAGAAAACTCCATCTAGAAACCACATTTCATTGCATTGTTCTTTTTTTCCTACATTTCCAATAATCGTTGCTTTAGCCTACTTTGATATTGGCCTAACTTTTAATTATAAGGTTTCTGGAATTCAGACCACGGCCTGTTTCAACATTCCATTGAATCCCCATAAAAGTACAGTTTTCCATATCGACACAAATTATTAAACTGACAATTCATAAAATTGTTTTTTACAATTAAACTTAGTCAAATCCAAAATCATATGTAAATTGATTTATTTCTTCTATTCTAACACCCTGTATTCTTAGTATTTTTACATATTATGTAAGTAATAAATAATATCGAGTCTCTATAATTTTTGAATTAAAAAACAAAACAAAAAAAAAAGAACGTTAAATATGTAAACACTCATACACACCATTAAAATACACTACTTAATATTCCAGCAACATAGATACGACAAAAATTGTTTATAGAAAATTATTGGCCTCCAGGGGACTTAATAAACTGCATACACAACTCATGCATTTCTAATTTTTACAAATTCTTTGTTTATTATTTACAATCATATATTTTCCCCCTGTCTTCGAACTCTAGACAGAAACTCTACTAGCAACTTCTTTATAATAAAAGAACTAACTAAATTCCAGACATTGCTTCCAAAACTGACAAACTATGAAATCCCAACAACAAAAAAGGTGTGTGTATATGCGCCAATTGGTTCAATAACATGACTCAAGTATGAGTTACATTTAATGTTTAGTGTAAAAGGAGTTGATATATATTTTTTTGAGACAATTTGAGGAGTGCCGCAACAGCTGAATATAAATATCTGAATACTACATGTGTCCCTGCGTGTTTTAGCACAATAATAATGTTGTCTTGTCAACACAATACTACAACAACACCCCACATTCTTTAATTTTGTTTTTGTACTTTTCATTAATTTTCATTATTCAGTTGTAACTGGGAATGAACTTAAAGTAATTTTTATTTTATTTCAAGTGTTAATGTTTGTTTTAATTAAGGATTTTTATAAACAAAAATTAAAACTTTTCAGGGGATTTCAGACTGAAGGTTGATGTTTGTTGTTATTTGCTTATAAAATGGAGAAAATTGGTGGAAATGTACAATTAACTTTAAGGAATGTATACATTATTATAATAATTTTACTTCAGTATATATTCTGCATTTCAATTCGAATCGAAATTTTCTCCGTTTAGCAACTTTGGTATTCTACATTTCGATTCTACTCTCCGCCACATAAACAACAACTTACAAAAACGTAGGTACGATCGTAACGCAGAATACACACATTCGTAAAGCATTAAAACAAAATGGAATTGCTTCTTCTTTTTCTTACGATTTCGTTCTTTATTGGAATACCTTTTTTCGGTCGTTGCGTAACTGAATACGTATTCGTAATCGAAATACAGAATGGAGGTGATTATGAATCCATATCAGGGCAAAAATGAGGGCGACGGGAAAACATTCCAACATTTTCTCTATCTGTGTGTGCGCTCCTTTTCTACAACATTTAACGGGTCTTGGTTCAAGATAAGATAGGATCCGCTTCTAGAATTTTTAAAGGGTCCAATTAACTCGACCTTCTTATAGTCTAAATGTCTAAGTTTTGAAACTTTGATGAACTGTCATTAGTTTTATAACAAGATCGGATTATTCTAAAACGTTAATTTACTAAGTAAAAGTGAGAAATTTTAAAAGAAATATTTCAGACAATAACTAAATATCTAAGTGACATTTATTTATTTAGCAGGTGGACAAACTTTTTTTAAGTTTGACTAAGTATAAGCTAGGGTTTCTAATTCGCTGAAATTGCCACATTATAGCCAAATTAAGTTTTTCAAACATAAGACTTTTCCACTTTTTCCAAATTTAGTTGACCTCTGTAATTTTTTTTTCTGCTAATGTTATTCGGCACTTAATTGCAATTTCAAGAAGTAAACATTGAAACGATGTAATTTCCATAACTTCCCCTGTTTCCTATGAAATACGGAAACAAATTCGCGGGAAAATTTTTCCATTTAGAAACCCTAGGATGAGTTTTAATGTCAATATCCGTAGATTGTATATAAATGAGTTATAAAGATGAAAACAAGATGATTTCTGTCAATCTATACGATCATGTGATATTTTATTTATTTTGCAAAAAAAAAAAAACTTATATGAGAGCTTTGAAAGTTTCAATAAATGTACGATACAAAAGGAAAGTAAATAAAACTGAATTATTTTTCATATTCATTTTACTCAGTATATAAAAAGTGTGTGCTACGTACGTTTTAAGCAAATATTTATCCAATTTTTTTTATTATCAAACACTTAGACGTTAAGAGTTGGTAATAATTGAAAAAGTAGATTATTTAAATGATAGTTTTTTTTTTGTATGAAAACATTAAATATAATTACACATTTCACAAACTACAAATGTTCAATCTGTGATCAGCCAGAGTTATTCATTTAATGAACTACTTTACTGTTAACAATTATTTTATATTATTACTAGCATACCCTGGGTGCTTCGCTACCCTAACTTAAATTAAATACATACAAAATTTGTTTACTTTTATAGAAAATTAAAATTGATTAAACATTTTTTTAATGTTTCAGTTTTATACGTTAAATATCACGTGATTAAATTCGCATTCAGTAAGAAGCTTGTATTTTTAGTTTCATTAATTTAGCTTCCACATTATGGAAAATTTCGAAAGTACTATTTGAAAAAAAAGTACTATAAAATACGTCTAATAGATTATCATTTAATAAAAATTTTATGTTTCTGTGTTCAATATTATATATAATTCAAAAAATATAATTCTAATGAATGAAAAAGTACCAAAAGTCCCTTTCAGTAGATTCTCATTTACTAAGGTCCCTACATTTTAAATTTTATTTTCAATATCTATGTTCAATATCGTAAAAATATCAAAAAAGTATCATCAGAAAAACGAAAAAGTACAAAAATCTCTCTCAATAAATTCTCATTTAATAAGGACCGTGTGTTCCGGTTAACCATTATAAAGAATCTAAAAGGTACCATTTGAAGAATAGAAAAATACCAAATAGTTCCCACTTACAGAATATTATTCAGTCAAGACCATGTATGTTAAAATTAATATTCCTAGGTTGAATATTTTAGAAAATTAATAAAGTACCATTTATGAGATAAAAAGTACTAAAAAGTTCTCTCTTAAAGAATCTTATTCAATGAGGACCGTGTATGTTTAATAATCATGTGTTTTGAATTCATATTAAAGAACATACAAAGAGTATCATTTGAAAAAAGAAAAAGTACCAAAAGTGGAATAAAATTTACCTAAGTGGAAAGTACTTATAAAGAATACAATTTTTCCCCTTTTTGCTTAGAAATATACTTTTTCGAGAATTAAGTTTACAAAATGTTCCGTATTTAAATCTATATATCACAGATAAAACTCAAACGATTCAAATCTGCATTCATTTGTTCTAGAAAAATAGTGCTTTCAAAAAGTACCAAACAATTTACTCGAATTTGGTCCTATATAGGAATTAGTACTCGAACTCCAAAACAATATACCAACAGCTTATTTTGTGTGAGTAAATAAACTACTTTTTCAAATTTTATAAAAATTGGCTCAATGAGTTTGAATAAAATTAAATTTCCCGTCTTTTCCCCTTTTTGGTACTTTTTTCCATAGTGAAATAGCAAAAATTTTATTACAATAAATATTACAGAGTTAGTCCGTAATTTAATAGGAATAATTCAATAAACCGAACAAGTTTTCTTAATGTGCTAAAAAAAAGTATGTACCATAAATACAGTACAATGTACAAATTTCTAAAAATCCCTCCTTAGTGGATCTACATAACCAAAAACTCATCTACTGTCAAAATTTCATGATTCTAGGTTCAGCCGTTTGGGCTGTGCGATGATGAATCAGTCAGTCAGTAACGCTACTCTTTTATATATATAGATTAAAGGTGAAACAAGTATTTACTTTATGTTGATACTAACTTCTCATATTGTCGTTAAGTAAATAAATAAAAATCAACACAGTTATTATAAAATAATAACTATGTAGTCTTTAAAATAAATAAATCATAAAAATGTTATTTATTCCTTTAACTAACTAATATAAACAAAATAACAACATTCCCATTTCTTTGTTGACAAACTTTCACTGTTTTAATTTATAATATCATAAAAAACGTTAAATATAGGACACTTAATTAAAACCCTAAAGATACAAATAAAAATTTAAATAAAATTTATAGAAAAACAAAAAATAAAATTATTTATTCATTAAGAGGACCCACAACAAAAATTAACATAAAATTAACATTAACACTTGTTTGTTGTTTTATCAGCTATATTTAAAACATGAATAACATTTGCATAATGTACTTAATCAGAAAATTAAAAGAATTACATGATTTCTATCATCATTTAAAGATTCTCAGCCGATGTTGGGAATAATAACGCTATAAACGCCATTATCTCAATATCTGGTTAAAATTTATTCGTTGGATACATACATACTTATAAAAAAAAGTGGCTTACTTTGTATTTTGAGTTGAAGAAAAAAATTTTGCATTAAACCCATTTTCTGAACAGTATCCAGTACATTGATTACCATTGTTATCAAAAATTCCTAAAGATTTCATTATATTACTACACTGTATTTATCTTACTTTACATTTGTGTCTATGACAATTAATTCTTTGTGCAATTAAATTTAGTATGTTTTAAATTTTGGCCGTCTTAGTTCCACCACGGCGGCGTCCCTTAAACTGCTTGACTATATCTCTCAGTTTTCGTTTTGGGGCCAGTGTATAGTAGTAGTAGTATAAACAAATTAATGAATGAATTTAGTTTCTTTTGTAACTCACTCAAAAAAAAATTTGTATACAATTGCATGTTGAAAAGCTGCGGCGCCATTAGCATATCAACTTCACTCATGTTGGCATTTTACATTCATTAACATAAAAATTTGGAAAAAAAATGATAAACGAATACTATATAAAGTATATTTTGGTTAACGAACTCGCCTGCTGTTGGTGTCCAAAGTGAAGGGGAAGGTTAAGTGGACATTATACTGTTTTGTTGAGAGTGTTGTTGTGAGTGTTTATATTAATTTAAAAAATAATATTTTTGATCTTTAAATAAATGTGGGCGTTTGTTTAATAAAATCAGTAGATAAATCACTCTAGGAAATAAATGTACGTTATCTTTTGTTTAAAATAAACATACATATTTTAAACGATTGCAAAACTATCTGGTTTTAGCTCATTATATAAAATTATCAAAATATAATTAAATTCCGGCAGATCAGATTCGGTTATCAATATATCACGTGATAGCTTGGCTAAATAGATGTCTAAACGGTGTAGGATTGTTTCTTTGGGCAATGGTCTATAGTCTAGCCTATAGTTTAGTCCATAGTCTAGTCCATAGTCTAGTCTAGTCTATAGTCTAGTCTATAGTCTAGTCTATAGTCTAGTCTATAGTCTAGTCTATAGTCTAGTCTATAGTCTAGTCTATAGTCTAGTCTATAGTCTAGTCTATAGTCTAGTCTATAGTCTAGTCTATAGTCTAGTCTATAGTCCTAGTCTATAGTCTAGTCTATAGTCTAGTCTATAGACTAGTCTATAGTCTAGTCTATAGTCTAGTCTATAGTCTATCTAGTCTAGTCTAGTCTAGTCTATAGTCTAGTCTATAGTCTGTCTATAGTCTAGTCTATAGTCTAGTCTATAGTCTAGTCTATAGTCTAGTCTATAGTCTAGTCTATAGTCTAGTCTATAGTCTAGTCTATAGTCTAGTCTATAGTCTAGTCTATAGTCTAGTCTATAGTCTAGTCTATAGTCTAGTCTATAGTCTAGTCTATAGTCTAGTCTATAGTCTAGTCTATAGTCTAGTCTATAGTCTAGTCTATAGTCTAGTCTAGTCTAGTCTATAGTCTAGTCTATAGTCTAGTCTATAGTCTAGTCTATAGTCTAGTCTATAGTCTAGTCTATAGTCTAGTCTATAGTCTAGTCTAGTCTATAGTCTAGTCTATAGTCTAGTCTATAGTCTAGTCTATAGTCTAGTCTATAGTCTAGTCTATAGTCTAGTCTATAGTCTAGTCTATAGTCTAGTCTATAGTCTAGTCTATAGTCTAGTCTATAGTCTAGTCTATAGTCTAGTCTATAGTCTAGCCTATAGTCTAGTCTATAGTCTAGTCTATAGTCTAGTCTATAGTCTAGTCTATAGTCTAGTCTATAGTCTAGTCTATAGTCTAGTCTATAGTCTAGTCTATAGTCTAGTCTAGTCTATAGTCTAGTGTAGTCTAGTCTAGTCTATAGTCTAGTCTAGTCTATAGTCTAGTCTATAGTCTAGTCTAGTCTAGTCTATAGTCTAGTCTATAGTCTAGTCTAGTCTATAGTCTAGTCTAGTCTATAGTCTAGTCTAGTCTATAGTCTAGTCTATAGTCTAGTCTATAGTCTAGTCTATAGTCTAGTCTATAGTCTAGTCTATAGTCTAGTCTATAGTCTAGTCTATAGTCTAGTCTATAGTCTAGTCTATAGTCTAGTCTATAGTCTAGTCTGTAGTCTAGTCTATAGTCTAGTCTATAGTCTAGTCTATAGTCTAGTCTATAGTCTAGTCTATAGTCTAGTCTATAGTCTAGTCTATAGTCTAGTCTATAGTCTAGTCTATAGTCTAGTCTATAGTCTAGACTATAGTCTAGTCTATAGTCTAGTCTATATAGTCTAGTCTATAGTCTAGTCTATAGTCTAGTCTATAGTCTAGTCTATAGTCTAGTCCTATAGTCTAGTCTATGTCTAGGTCTATAGTCTAGTCTATAGTTAGTCTATAGTCTAGTCTATAGTCTAGTCTTAGTCAGTCTATAGTCTAGTCTATAGTCTAGTCTATAGTCTAGTCTATAGTCTAGTCTATAGTCTAGTCTATAGTCTAGTCTATAGTCTAGTCTATAGTCTAGTCTATAGTCTAGTCTATAGTCTAGTCTATAGTCTAGTACTATAGTCTATGTCTATAGTCTAGTCTATAGTCTAGTCTATAGTCTAGTCTATAGTCTAGTCTATAGTCTAGTCTCGTAGTCTAGTCTATAGTCTAGTCTATAGTCTAGTCTAAGTCTATCTATAGTCTAGTCTATAGTCTAGTCTATGTCTAGTCTATAGTCTAGTCTATAGTCTAGTCTATAGTCTAGTCTATAGTCTAGTCTATAGTCTAGTCTATAGTCTAGTCTATAGTCTAGTCTATAGTCTAGTCTATAGTCTAGTCTATAGTCTAGTCTAAGTCTGTTCTATAGTCTAGTCTAGCTAGTCTAGTCTATAGTCTAGTCTATAGTCTAGTCTATAGTCTAGTCTATAGTCTAGTCTATAGTCTAGTCTATAGTCTAGTCTATAGTCTAGTCTATAGTCTAGTCTATAGTCTAGTCTATAGTCTAGTCTATAGTCTAGTCTATAGTCTAGTCTATAGTCTAGTCTATAGTCTAGTCTATAGTCTAGTCTATAGTCTAGTCTAGTCTATAGTCTAGTCTATAGTCTAGTCTATAGTCTAGTCTATAGTCTAGTCTGTAGTCTAGTCTATAGTCTAGTCTATAGTCTAGTCTAGTCTAGTCTATAGTCTAGTCTATAGTCTAGTCTATAGTCTAGTCTATAGTCTAGTCTATAGTCTAGTCTATAGTCTAGTCTATAGTCTAGTCTATAGTCTAGTCTATAGTCTAGTCTATAGTCTAGTCTATAGTCTAGTCTATAGTTTAGTCTATAGTCTAGTCTAGTCTATAGTCTAGTCTATAGTCTAGTCTATAGTCTAGTCTATAGTCTAGTCTATAGTCTAGTCTATAGTCTAGTCTATAGTCTAGTCTATAGTCTAGTCTATAGTCTAGTCTATAGTCTAGTCTATAGTCTAGTCTATAGTCTAGTCTATAGTCTAGTCTATAGTCTAGTCTATAGTCTAGTCTATAGTCTAGTCTATAGTCTAGTCTATAGTCTAGTCTATAGTCTAGTCTATAGTCTAGTCTATAGTCTAGTCTATAGTCTAGTCTATAGTCTAGTCTATAGTCTAGTCTATAGTCTAGTCTATAGTCTAGTCTATAGTCTAGTCTATAGTCTAGTCTATAGTCTAGTCTATAGTCTAGTCTATAGTCTAGTCTATAGTCTAGTCTATAGTCTAGTCTATAGTCTAGTCTTTAGTCTAGTCTATAGTCTAGTCTATAGTCTAGTTTATAGGCTAGTCTATAGTCTAGTCTATAGTCTAGTCTATAGTCTAATCTATAGTCTAATCTATAGTCTAGTCTATAATCTAGTCTATAATATAGTCTATGGTCTAGTCTATAATCTAGTCTATAGTTCATAGTCTAGCCTATAGTATAGTCTGTAGCCTATTAAGTATGTAGTCTAGTATATACTCTATAGTAATTTGGTGCTAACTAGCTAGATGTTCTGGGTCTTTCAATACATATCTCAATGAAAACGTGGGTTAATCTGCAGGCAGACTAATTGTGCGTAATCGTAGTTTAATTTTGTAATATATTTTGTATCGTTCAAATGTTAAAGGAAATTTTGTAAAAATATGTATAATTGCTTGTAAAACATGTTTACTTTCAATTAAATAAATTATTTAGATTGATTCAAAGTTCTAAATATATTTCATACCGATAACAGAGTTGTAAGACATCCCAAAGTATTTTCTACTCATATCCATTGTTTGCCACCACCAGCATCATGTTAAACAGACAAACATTTCATTCATTAATTTATAAATAAATTGTATTCATTCATTAAAAGATGAAATGTGTTGATATATAGAATAATATTTTTTTGCTCTTGCCGCCATACTGCCATAATTTTGTCTCCTTCATTGAAAAGAACAGAAAAACTATCAAATATTTATGTGTCTATAAGAAGCAGATTTATCCATAAAAACAACTTTGAAGGGGGAATAACCAACCAGATCATAGATATGTTAAATAGGGATTCTTGAATCCAGAATCATTATAGTGATATGGTTCAATTCTATTTTAAATGAAACCAGATAAAGCAGCATAGTATCTCCATCAAAGAGAAGAAAATGCATTTGTTTTATTTACTTTGGGATCCAAGACAGATTTTCTTATTTAAGTAAATCTATTAATAATGAAATTGCCACTATGTTCTTGTATTTTTTTATATTTTTTGTTTATTCTTTAGTCTATCACGCACACGCTGATGATATATATGCCTGTATACTGTTCGAATCCATAGTATGTGCGTTTTTATTGTACGTTTTACGATTAAATTGGACTTTTTTAATTTAAAAACGACCGTTTCTTTTTATAGAAGTCACGGAAGGTCATACAGATGTACTCTAGAAGTAAAATACAACCGTTACGAATTGATTTATTTATCTTTTTTAAAGTTGTCTTCAGGAAAAGAAATTAAAATTGATTTAAAGTTATTTCTGTTTATTTTATCGTTTATACTTATGTGTTCTGAAATAAAATTTGGTTTAAACAATTAGTAAATGTGGAAATGGGAATTGTTCACCTCATAGCGGGAATGAAAAGTTTGCGGTATATGTATGTATCTTATGCATATACATTTATATAACATCGATTTTATATAAAAACTAAAAGCTCACTAAACATCGATTCTTATGTCGCTTATAACTTCCTAAATAAGCGTTTAATGGTGAAATGTTATTGGAACTGTAATTCTTCTAAGACAATACCAAACTTTTTTTAAACCCAAAAATTTTAAAATCTCAATATCTTCATAAATAATGGTTTATGAAGATCACTTGTATTTTTTGACTAAAAATCTAATAAAAAAACTCTGAAAAAACAAAAATCTAATTTCGTTGATGGAGAAATGATATTGGAACTGTAATTGCTCTTAGATAATAAGAAACTTTTTTTAAACCCAAAAATTTTAAATTCTTTATACGTTTATAAATAATGGTTTATGTTTAATTAAGAATAAGAGCTCGATCCTTGAATCCCCATATTTTTGTATACAAAAACCACGGGACTAAAAAGAAATCGGAAAATTTATTTCACTAAAGTTTTATTTGGGAAAGGAGGTCGATCTTTAATCTCTCATCTTCCCAACAATAATCAAATTTTACTGGGAAAACATAAAAACATCAATTACATTAATTCAGAAAGGAAATCGATCGTTCTTTACAATTAATCTGAAGAAATTAAACCTGAGAAGATTTCAATATACGGTCTCTTACAAATAAGAGTTGGATAGAGAAAATAAGTTAGATCTGTAATCGCTCATATTTCCGACAAAAATATTGTTTCATTTGAAAAATCAAATAAAAAACTCAACTTCCTTAATAAATTGTAAAAAGAAATTTTGATCGCATCTCCGACGCAGAATTTTTAATAAGAAAACCAGAAAAAATAAAAATCTTAATAAAAGGAGTGAAAAAAAATTATTGTAAAGAAAACTCTATTTTGTTCTGGTCAAAAGTACGAACTTTGTTCTCTTACATTTTCTGGGAAACATAAGACTTTTTTTTGCACACATACATACATATTTTAAATTTTATAAAATACATGTGTATAAAAATTTCTATTTCCTTAATATTTTTTCATTATACATTTTTTTCTAATCAATCGTCGTTTATCGTGAGAAATTTAATACTTCAAAAGAAACGTGTGATCTTATCTTATATGACAAAATTATATCTTTCTCATGCTACTTTGGCTAACTACTTTTTAAACGTATAAATAGAAATTTTCAAATCAAATTGAGCAGAAAATTATACATTTCCACTTTTAATCAAATTACATGGCAGTTAATATTATTTTTATACTCAAATTAGACATACTTTGTAGTTATACACTGGTAAAAGAAAAAAATATTCATTAAAATTCAATAATTTAACTGTTATAAAAAAAAAAATAATTTTTTACTGTCTATTTACTTTGAGTGTTTTATGGATGTCAAACAACGTTTACACAGTTTACTACTAGATTTAGCAGAGGATATTATATTACATTATCCACATTTTGTAATTCTAATCAAATCTAAATATCAATTTTGCATGGTTAATATCAATTACTGTTTTTGATTATTATAGCAAAAAAAAAAATTACAAGTATTTGCTAGACATTGCAAAAAAATCAAAGCAAATTGATTGCAATTTTTTCAGTCGTTTCTCTTTATGTGGTCGGTCATTTTTAACAGTTGACGATGACTCAAGTGGAATTTGATTTTTTTTTCATTTCTGTTTTGCATTTAAAAATAAGAAATGTCTGGTATGTTGAGAATAAAAACAAAGCAAAATAATATAAAAAAAAGTTAGCAAATTATGTCAATGTGGGCTTAAAATCTCTCAATTTATACGAGTGTTCTTTTGTCAAGGCTTAAACACACATACCAAAGAATACTACTCGTACAAATGTATTTACCTCATATTGATATATTTATTAACTGTTTATTTATATTCGGTCTTAACTACTCTTGTCGCTGCTTCAACTAAATATTATTATTGTTAACCAAAGAAAATGAATGAATAAACAAATTTTTTACTCTTATGAATCATTCATGTCAAGTAAATATTCAAATGAATTTGTTTCTCACATAAATGTTGTTAAGTGCTCTGTATGTGTGGAATGATAGAGAAGAAGGAGAAAGAACTTACATAAGAGTCCACTTATACTTAAGCGAAAAATATCGATAGACTTTGGTCTGTCTGATCAAACAAATTGACAATTTCGTTCATAACATTTTAAATAATCGTTAAATACACAGTTTAACAATTTGTTTACCCTAAAACCAGCGTGTATACATTTATAAAGGATTGTGCTGCTCTGAATCCCATTATGACTACAGAAACTGTGTTTTTCGCCATATTCGAAACGTTTTAAGACAGCGAAGTTCACTTTATTTATGAAGTTATGCTTTGAAATACAGGTATCATCTATGTTATATCTTGTTCTTTATTTGAGATATTCTAATCATAAGTTTGAAAGAACTATAAATGAAGAAATCTATGTTTTGCAATATTTCGCCTTTGTTTCACGGCAAACTTTTACGCCCCAACTTTTAACAATTTTTCCATTTGCTTCTGTTGATGTTTTTGCCGTGTGTAAATTTATAGATACATATATCAATCTTTAGATTGGGAAAACTCAGATAAGGAACAAGATATAACGAAGGTTAAAACTTTATTTTTAAAGTCAATAGATGGGACTTTCAAAGGAAAAAAATAGATTTTTGTTTAAATTTATGAACCGATATCTTTCAGTCCATCAATTCCATATTCTGATCTACAAACTGTTTGCTGATACAATACTTATTCAATAAGGACGTGATTCATTTAAGTAGATATCAATGGATGTTATATCCACCATATTTTCCTGGTTGTCCTGAGTAATGCTGAATGGATCTATCAGGCCAAACAATAACACCATAAGTAAGAATATGCTTTCCGAATCTCCGACTCAACACACATTCGCTAGTACTCTAAGGGAACAAAATCACACAAAAGTAATAGTCTTTCTTTTAAACAGAAAATATCCATCAAAAAACATACAAACCTTTAATTCGACTTTCGCTGGAAAAAAAAAACCAGAAAGCTCTTCTTTGAATCATGAAAGAACACTTGCACTTCAATATACATATTTCCCTTCTAGTTTGTCAATCCATAATAATAGACTGTGAAGGAAAAGAAAATACTAAATTTGACTAAAATTCTCCATCAATATCCTAGTAATACCGAATTGTTTAAGTAATCTTTAAAAGTCTGGCAACACTGGCAATAAGGTCATGACAGCGCCATCTATTATTTCGATCAATGGTTTTCTGTTTTCCCAAAAAATCGATTTCTCAGTCTGGCAACAATGGCACGAAAAATTAATGCAACAAAGAAAAACAATATGGCATCACTATGTTCTCGGAGTTGCCATATTTTAGTTAGTGGGGTCGAAATTTTGACCAAATGTTGCCAGACTGAAAAAACAAATTTTTTGGAAAAATTAAAATCCTTTATGGAAACAATAGATGGCGCTGATTTAACACTAATACAGCGTTGCCAGACTTTTGCAAAACCTATAAAGAAAATAGCGAAGACACCCAGGGAGTGATGATAAATGCATTTAACGAAGGAGATGGAAATTATTTATATTAATTAATTATAACTTTAAACGAATTTTAAATAACAAAATGAATACACATAAAAATCCATACAATAGAAAATATTAATGTACTCCAGTTTCAAATTGTAGGTGTGATTACTTCGCCAGTTAATAAAATCCAGTTTTCTGCAAATAAATGAAACATTTTTAAGCATTAGTTTTAAATTCAGGAGGCAAAATATTGCAATTTTTGTTAATTCAATTATATTTAAAACCTGACATCATTCCCTTAAACGAATAGTGACTACACCTTGTCTGCATCAAACAATTGAGATATACAATGTATTCTCTTATAGAATTTGTGAGTTTATCAATTTACAACTGTTCAGTATGTATATTTATTTGTAAAAATGGAATTGAAATAGATTCTTTACTTAATCATCCGTAAACAATATGATGTGATTTAAACGGAAATAGAACATTTTATAAATACAATAGACATAAATCGAACTAAAAATGGTATTTGATGATGGCAATGCAACAAAACAAATAAACAAAACAAACACAACCAATGAACTGCAGAGAGAACAAAAGAAATAAATTCAATTAAATAGTTTGCATTGAATTCAAAATTAAATCTCTTCCAACAAAAAACACTTTGTGTAAAGATTTGCCGCAATAACAGCAACAAGTGGAGCGGATATTTAAAATGATCAAGGTCAATTTAAATAATACTTATTTGTACAAAAAAATTAAATTCAAAACTTATAATTATTTCTTTAATTTATTACATGTTAATTAAATATTTATTTAATTACTATTGTTAATTTTCTTTTTTTTATAATTTTTTTTTTTAGCAACAATCAGTGAAGTGGGAAAACGTAAAAAACTAAAATCACGCAATACTGCAGCAACTACAACAGCACTACCTACAACTATATTACCACCAACTATTGGCAGTGGTAATAGCGGCTATTCAAAAGATCATTTGGATGCCTGGCTAGAAACTTGTCTAAAGGATGCCTCAACAGCACAATTATCATCTTCATCGGAATTTCTCGATTATAATCCCACTAATAACAATATGATGACAGCAAATGCTGCAACTTCTGCAGCAGCAGCTGCAGCAATGTCTGTTAATAATTTGAATCATAAAAATATGTTTTCAATGCCAACATCATCATCGGCGCAACAACAACAACAGCCTCCAGTACTTTTTAATATGGCCAATTTAAATCAACACCAACAGTCGCAACAACAACAACAGCAATTTGCAATGAGAACAAATCCCATGAACAATGGTAGCAACAACATGCCAAATAACAATAGTTTTAATAATCTTCCCTTCAGTCAAGGTTTTCAAAGAGTAAGTTTTCTTTTCAACAGAGCTTTAAAAGTATTCATTTTTAAATCAACATTTTACAGAACATGCCAAATTTTATGAAACATTCTTCAAATTCCTTTAATAATCGCTATTCCATGATGTTTCCACCAGTTGGTGGTGGTTATTATCAACAAAATGATGGGTCACAAGATTTTGCCAGTTTACCGCCCATGGTCAATATTATGGGCGGCAGTGGTGGTACATCATCCGAACATGAAAACAATTCTACTGATGTTTTAGACGGCAGCGGTAGTAATCCCAATATTAGTCGAGGGTAATTGTTGTTGATCAAGTGTGGTTAATTTATAAAGAAACTAAAAATTTTTATTTTCTTATATAGTTTCAGATTTAGTGATCCTTGTTTATTGAATCCCTCGGATAATGATTCGAAATTAAGTGGCCAAAATACACCAGATCGTCGTAATAATTTACCCAATGACATGGATCAAAATAATAAATTCTTTAATATTTTAATGGAACAAATCCAATTGTTACATGAAACGAATACGAAAATATGTCGAGATTTGCATGAAGCTAAAGGTAAGTTGAAAGGAGGTGAAGGAAATTTGATAGATTACCTTTTGTATATGTATTTTTTTTTTAAATAAGTGTGATTTTAAAAAGAATTTTATACATATGTATTTTGTGTTTATTAAAATTAAGTTTTTGTATCCAGACTTGAGGAAATTTTAGTATTGAATTATATTTTTAAATTTTTCTATATATCGAGGGACTATATTCAATAGTCGCTATCTCTCATTTTTAAGAAAATGAGATTTTGATGGCAAAATATTCAGCAAACTATCGCGCATCAGTGATATAAATTTCAAAGAAAAAAATATTTTTTGGCAATTTTATAGCATTTTTTAAATTTCTCTATCTTAAAAAAAGAAAAATTCTGAATGCAAAACTCTCTATCTTATCCAAAAATTGCTTCAAACTCGATCCCTTTGGATAATTTTCTGTTGCAAAACAAGTCTTCTTAATAATTTGGACATGCTGAACACAAATCCGTCAAAATATTTAAAATCGGTCTAATAGTTTTTGAGATATCGCTCATTATGATACTAATTAAATCAATTTTATTGTCGTGTTTAACCATATAACATTGATTTTGGACCAAAACATTATAATCTATTGCTTTTTCAACAATTTGGTTTCTTTTCCTCCATTAAATTGTATAAAATATAATATTTATTGATTTTAATTCAAATAAAAATTTTGTTTCCATGAAAAACTCTCTATCTGTTGGTTGAATGAACATTTTCGTAGAAAAATAAGCTCTATCTGATATAAATTTGTGAATAATTTTGTAAATAATGCAAAAATTAAAATTCTTTTTATATAATGGTTTAGAATATGGTCGTAAAAATATATTGTAAAAGATAAATATTAAAAAATCTTCACGAACTAGCGAAATAAACAGTTTTTTTGCTCTCCTGAAAACTTGTATTATTTTAGATAGAGACTATTGAATATAGTCCCTCGATATTACTAACAATAAAAAGCGGTAACTTTTTGTATAATTTAGCTGATCCAATAAATCTCCTACACTAAGACTATTTCAGAAATTGCTTTATTTAGGCCAAACGTTATAAACGTGATAATATTTAGACACTTTTTAAAGGAACAGGTCTTTAAGATAATAGTGCTTTTAAAAATCTGCCTAATTATGTATTTGTTCTAATTTATCGACTTCCTATATGCACAAAGTGCTAACACAATCTTATGCCAAAGTTGATTGCTCATGGCATATGATTTATCAATGCATTTTTTACCTCTGATATAATCTGGTCGACCTAACTAGGAGTAAAAACTATTGCATTTCTATAAAATATATAATAATCGAATAAAATATAAATATTGCAATAATTAAAGAGAAAGCAACTAACCGCTAACATACATATCTAGATAATAATAGTAATTATTGGAGGCACTTTTTAAATCTTCAGAAATTGTAGAATTTGATTAGTTATATTTAAAGATTAAGAAACATTTATAAGGAAATTATATCACCTATCACGCCTGTTTTTTTTGTGTTTTTTTATTTTCCAACACACTTTCTTATCCCTGTACATAAATGTATAACTATAATTGATTACTATTATGTTAAATCTAATCTAATATATTTTTTCTATTTATCTCTGTAAAACAAAACTATAACACTTTTCTCTTTCTATCTAACTAATCTAAACTAAACTTTGTATCTACTTAAACAAATTTGACAATGTATGTATAATTGTAACTGTAATTTAAAAATTATTGTTGTATTTTGTTAATTTTATTTTTTTTTTTTTTGTCTTTTTTTAATTTTTTGTATTGTCCTTTTATCCTGTACAATTTTTTGTTGGTGTTTCAACTTTTAGTTTGTATTGAAGTTTTAAAGCACGCTCCCAATTTGGGTATGAGGCACCGTAGAGATAGCATAAGTGGATTAAGTACCCATAGCCAACCAATGGTGTTTGGCAGTGCATTTGGTACACAAAGTCCAGCGCCATCATATCATTCAGGTGCGTTTTAAAAACAAAAAAGAGAGGGACCCCAGTGTGGTTTAAATTGAATCAAATTAATATTGAAAGTCAATAAATTTTATTTATAGGTGCCTATACACCCGGTATGATGACCGATGTGGTGCGTGAGGTTAAAGATGCGGCTAGAGTAAGAGAAGATGCTTTATTAAATCGTGTTAAGGCCATGGTGGAGGAAAGACAATGGTCCATGAATGAATCAAATTTACGTATGATGCGTGATATAGAAGAATTAAAGGTATTTTTTTTGTTTGTTTTTCTCTTAAAGACATTTGCTAATTATTTGCCTTTTTGTTTCCAATTACAGTCACAAGTTCATCATTTACGTGTGGATAGAAAAGAAACTAATAAACGTCTCAATCATTTAGAGGCAGAAAATAAATATATGCGACAAATGTTAGCTGCCCTTTATAACAATCGCAGTGTACCCGATATCATCTATGAAAATGAAACTTTAAGAACACGCAAATCTTTTCCGCACTCACGTCGCACACAACCAACTCCTATGAATCTACATTATGGCACCATCCACCATCAGCCGGCTACATCCTCACTAGATGAACAGGAAGAAGAACCATTACATATAGTGGAAACACCCTCTACAACTTCGACGGCTGATATAGCTTCTGTAACGGCACAACAAAGACCACCATCAGATATGCGCAATTCATTTTCTAGTTCCGATGGTGGCAGCATAAATGGTGGTAATATTACCAATAAGGTTGGTCCTATAATGTCACCACCTAATTTTGCTTTAATCTCATCACCGGCTGATGAAATTAAACGAAAAAAAGATAAATCAATTAAGAAATTATCATCAGATGAGGCTGATAATGTAGATAGTCCAGCAGTTGCCAATATAACACCACAAGATTTACGAAGAGAACTTAAAGAAGCTGTGGCCGCTCGTAAAGACGCAGATGAACGTATTATAGCGTGGGTTTAATTATACAAACGTTTTTTTTCTTTTCAATACATAATTTAAACATTTTCATTATTTTTACAAAGAAAAAACCAATTTTTAACATTCAAAAAAGGGAAGCTATATTTATAGGCTTAACGCCTGTATTCAGCATCTTAGAAGGAAATTTAATTTTCCAAAAATATTTAAAAATTAATTTTCATACATATTTTGTTAAGTAAATTTTCCGTCCGAGATACTGAATACGGGTGTCAAGCCTTTTTTTGAAAACTGAAAGATTTTGGATAAATTAATTTTCAGTTTAAGTTTAAAAATGAATTAAAATTAAACACACATCTTTTGTTAGCTACTTGAGGTATAAAGATTGAAGATAGTAGACTAGTCGCCGTCAAATACTATGAACTATTTGTTTCGAATCTCAATAATAAAAAGTATTAACATTTTAATAAACCTCCTTATGGAGGTTGAATAACATTTTCAAAATTTGTTATGTAATAATAAATAGTTTATAAAAATTAGCTTTTAGAAGAGTAAGATCAAGTCTTTAAGCTTGGATGGAAATTTTATTTTTAAAATTTGCATGAAAATTACTCCGTCCGAAATATTGTTTTTTTTTTAATTTCTTATTTTAAAAATTATAATTAAGAAATGACCTGAGATTAAGTCTTAAAAATGGCCTTCTCAAACAAAATACAGATAAATCTTTTTAAATATGAATAATTTTGGATGTAAACATTTTAATAATCAGTAATCAGTAGTCATTACTTGTATGAGCTCCCATTAATAAAATTAGTTGAAATTAGATTTCAATCGAACCCCTTATACTTAAAAGCCCTTATTAATAAACAAATTTTTATTTAATAAACGGTTTACAAAACAAATTTTATGCTATAAACGGTTTATAAAACAAAAATTTGTTTATGAATAAGGGGTTTAAAAACATTTAGCCTAATATTTTATTTAACCAAATATAAAAATAATTCTTTAGTTTAAATATTTGTTATAGCATTAATTGTTTTTAGTTTTCTAACATTTTATCATTAGTTTGAATTAACACATGAAAGCAAAAAGACACACATTTAATTAACACTGCAACATTTCAACACTAACACTTACATTAAATTACAACAATATACACTAAAAAACAAGTTTCATTTATAAAGGTGTCAATGAGATAAATTTTCATATAAAATGTGTTCAACTAACCCATATTATCTTTTTCACGTATGAGGGTCAGTGGAGTCCCCAGACATTTTTAATTTTTCTCGATATGGAGCGGAATTTTGAGTTCACAGATACAGTAAATGGCTATTTCGAAAGAAAACCAAGTTATTTTTAAGCATTTCTTGGCATTGTATGCCAAAAAGGATAATATCCTACCATATCCATAAATGAGATAAATTTTCATATAAAATGTGTTCAACCAACCCATATTATCTCTTTCACGTATACGGGTCAGTGGTGTCCCCAGACTTTTTTAATTCATCACGATATGGAGCGGAATTTTAAGTTCACAGATACAGTAAATGGTTATTTCTAAAGAAAACTAAATTATTTTGAAGCATTGTATGCCAAAAAGGATAATGTCCTATCATATCCTTCGAAAACACTTTTCGTCAAAAATGTCCAAAAATATGCGTCAAAATAAAGTGTGTAGTGAACTCATAACCATAAAAATTCCAGCGGTTTAGTTTTGGGCCTGAAAGGTTTATAACAATATGGTTATAACAACATTTATATAAATCTTAAACTCCATAGATTTTTCTTAAATAATTAAAATGTCTCTGACACCTTTATAAATATAATTGTGAATACCATTTAATACATGTAAACATTTTGTAACTCACCTAAATTTCCAATTATTATCGTATTTCTTTTGTGTTGTTTTGATCTCAATTTTAGACTTGAGAATTTGGTAAAAACTTTGCAAGTTAATACATCACATCCTCCATCCTCCAAGGCCACTGATAATCGACTACAACAACAGCAACAACACCAAGAATTATCAAATGGTGATGGTGGAAATATTAATAAACATGTGGGTGGTAGTAGTAATAGCAATGCTGGTGGTATTGGTAGTGGTTCTGGTGGTGAGGGCATTAAAAATACTAAACGTTCCACTATCGCTGCTACTTCATCTATTACTGCTAATTCTAAAAATAATCATAAATGGACTAAACATAGTAATCATCATCATCAACAACAACAACAGCAAAAACATCAATATAGTGGCACAAATAATTCAACTACTACAACAACAACATCAACAGCAAATTTAGCACATAACAATTCACCCGTTAAGCTAAGTGTAGCTGGACCCATAACGGATTTATAGTTTAAAAATTTCAAAAATAAAAACACAAAAAAACGTAAAAAACTGACTCAAGGACGAGGAGGTATACGAATATCACACTTTTGAAAAGCGAACAATAATCTTACGATAAATGCAACGAAAATTAGGAATGAGTTGAAACTGTTAAACAACTTTATGTTATTTTGTTATTAACTTTAATTGGCAATTGATTTAACAAAATCAATGTTTATTTATTTTCTCTGTAATTTGTGTTTAACTCTACATTATTTTGTTGTTTAAAAATGTAACTAATATAGTTCATTATTTACATATTAATAAAATCTTTAAAAATTATGTTTTACAAAAAATTATCAAAGTATCTAATATATAATTTAAAAGAAATAACTACTTTCAAAAGTACTAATCTGTTGTAATCTGTCCTTTTTCAAAAATGAAGTTTAACTAAATGTAACAACGTAATCAAAATATTTGAAACCTAAAGCCAGTTTATTTGATGTGTAGTGTAGTTTATAGTTATCGTATCGAATATTATAAAATTAGTAATAGTTAAAAACGTTTATAAAATTTTAAATAATATTACATAAAAATAAGTTAGTATTTCATATGTGTAATTGTTAAATTTATAAAGTTCTACATTTTACCAATTTTAAAATTAAAGTTAATATATCACTTTTACTACTATTTAAAAAAAAAAAGGTTTGAACAAATTAAAAAGTAATTATTTTATTTAAGAAATAAATTGAAAGCTGTTTCATATAGAATTTCTTTCAAGTTTGTTATCTTGAAAAACTATATTTAGATGTAAGAGTGAATACTTAAAAATGTAGTTACTAACAATATTGGGTTATGTGAATAAAATTAATATTCTGATATTATATAATGTCATTACGGCTACAGATACAAAAATGTATCAAAATTGTTATTTTGTCAGTTTACCTACAAAATTATTTTTGAATTATAATTTTATTTTATCGAATAAAATGTAATTGCAGAGACGTTATGTTTACAAAATATTCAAATTTAAGCAATTTGTTTATAATTTTTTAAAACCTAGTTATTAGAAATGTTCATTTACCTTACAATTAAAAGAATACATAACTTTATCATGTATTAATTATATTTTTAAGTGCCATTTTATTATAAAAATAAATATTCATCAAGATTTTTATTTCAAATAAAATACATATACATAACTACATGCATTTCAAAATTGTTTTAATCTACACGGTTTAATGAAAACATAAAAGTCCATTTATCTTGGACAGCTAGAAGAGATAGAGCCAAAAAACGATATTCTGCGATCATTTTATTTCCCATCAAAAATCGATATTTTAATGAAAACATAAAAGTTCATTTATTTTTGAAACTAGAAGAGACAGAGCTAAAACAACGATAATCTGTGATCACTTTTATTTCCCATAAAAAATCGATATTTTCACATCAAAAAACGATTTTTTGAGTGAAAACATAGAAGTCCATATATTTTAGAAACTAGAAGAGATAGAGCCTAAACAACGATAATCTGTGATCACTTTTATTTCTCGTCAAAAATCGGTTTTTAAAGTGAAAACATAAAAGTCCATTTATTTTGGAAACTAGAAGAGATAGAGCCTAAACAACGATAATCCGTGATCACTTTTATTTCTCATCAAAAATCGGTTTTTTGAGTGAAAACATAAAAGTCCATTTATTTTCGAAACTAGAACAGATAGAGCCAAAACAAAGATAAACTGTGTTCACTTTTATTTCTCATCAAAAATCGATTTTTTGAGTGAAAACATAAAAGTCCATTTATTTTGGAAATTAGAAGAGATAGAGCCAAAACAACGATAATCTGTGATCACTTTTATTTCTCATCAAAAATCGTTTTTTAAGTGAAAACATAAAAGTCCATTTATTTTGGAAATTAGAAGAGATAGAGCCAAAACAACGATAATCTGTGATCACTTTTATTTCTCATCAAAAATCGATTTTTTGAGTGAAAACATAAAAGTCCATTTATTTTCGAAACTAGAAGAGATCGAGCCTAAACAACGATAATCTGTGATCACTTTTATTTCTCATCAAAAATCGATATTTTCACATCGAAAATCGATTTTTTGAGTGAAAACATAAAAGTCCATTTATTTTGGAAAATATAAGAGATAGAGCCAAAACAACGATAATCTGTGATCACTTTTATTTCTCATCAAAAATCGATTTTTTGAGTGAAAACATAAAAGTCCATTTATTTTGGAAATTAGAAGAGATAGAGCCAAAACAACGATAATCTGTGATCACTTTTATTTCTCATCAAAAATCGATTTTTTGAGTGAAAACATAAAAGTCCATTTATTTTCGAAACTAGAAGAGATAGAACCTAAGCAACGATAATCTGCGATCACTTTTATTTCCCATCAAAAATCGATATTTTCACATCAAAAATCGATTTTTTGAGTGAAAACATAAAAGTCCATTTATTTTGGAAACTAGAAGAGATCGAGCCTAAACAACGATAATCTGTGATCACTTTTATTTCTCATCAAAAATCGATTTTTTGAGTGAAAACATAAAAGTCCATTTATTTTGGAAACTAGAAGAGATCGAGCCTAAACAACGATAATCTGTGATCACTTTTATTTCTCATCAAAAATCGATATTTTCACATCAAAAATCGATTTTTTGAGTGAAAACATAAAAGTCCATTTATTTTGGAAAATATAAGAGATAGAGCCAAAACAACGATAATCTGTGATCACTTTTATTTCTCATCAAAAATCGATTTTTTGAGTGAAAACATAAAAGTCCATTTATTTTGGAAATTAGAAGAGATAGAGCCAAAACAACGATAATCTGTGATCACTTTTATTTCTCATCAAAAATCGATTTTTTGAGTGAAAACATAAAAGTCCATTTATTTTGGAAATTAGAAGAGATAGAGCCAAAACAACGATAATCTGTGATCACTTTTATTTCTCATCAAAAATCGATTTTTTGAGTGAAAACATAAAAGTCCATTTATTTTGGAAACTAGAAGAGATCGAGCCTAAACAACGATAATCTGTGATCACTTTTATTTCTCATCAAAAATCGATATTTTCACATCAAAAATCGATTTTTTGAGTGAAAACATAAAAGTCCATTTATTTTGGAAAATATAAGAGATAGAGCCAAAACAACGATAATCTGTGATCACTTTTATTTCTCATCAAAAATCGATTTTTTGAGTGAAAACATAAAAGTCCATTTATTTTGGAAATTAGAAGAGATAGAGCCAAAACAACGATAATCTGTGATCACTTTTATTTCTCATCAAAAATCGATTTTTTAAGTGAAAACATAAAAGTCCATTTATTTTGGAAATTAGAAGAGATAGAGCCAAAACAACGATAATCTGTGATCACTTTTATTTCTCATCAAAAATCGATTTTTTGAGTGAAAACATAAAAGTCCATTTATTTTGGAAATTAGAAGAGATAGAGCCAAAACAACGATAATCTGTGATCACTTTTATTTCTCATCAAAAATCGATTTTTTGAGTGAAAACATAAAAGTCCATTTATTTTGGAAATTAGAAGAGATAGAGCCAAAACAACGATAATCTGTGATCACTTTTATTTCTCATCAAAAATCGATTTTTTGAGTGAAAACATAAAAGTCCATTTATTTTCGAAACTAGAACAGATAGAGCCAAAACAAAGACAAACTGTGTTCACTTTTATTTCTCATCAAAAATCGATTTTTTGAGTGAAAACATAAAAGTCCATTTATTTTGGAAACTAGAAGAGATCGAGCCTAAACAACGATAATCTGTGATCACTTTTATTTCTCATCAAAAATCGATATTTTCACATCAAAAATCGATTTTTTGAGTGAAAACATAAAAGTCCATTTATTTTGGAAAATATAAGAGATAGAGCAAAAACAACGATAATCTGTGATCACTTTTATTTCTCATCAAAAATCGATTTTTTGAGTGAAAACATAAAAGTCCATTTATTTTGGAAACTAGAAGAGATCGAGCCTAAACAACGATAATCTGTGATCACTTTTATTTCTCATCAAAAATCGATATTTTCACATCAAAAATCGATTTTTTGAGTGAAAACATAAAAGTCCATTTATTTTGGAAAATATAAGAGATAGAGCCAAAACAACGATAATCTGTGATCACTTTTATTTCTCATCAAAAATCGATTTTTTGAGTGAAAACATAAAAGTCCATTTATTTTGGAAATTAGAAGAGATAGAGCCAAAACAACGATAATCTGTGATCACTTTTATTTCTCATCAAAAATCGATTTTTTGAGTGAAAACATAAAAGTCCATTTATTTTGGAAACTAGAAGAGATCGAGCCTAAACAACGATAATCTGTGATCACTTTTATTTCTCATCAAAAATCGATATTTTCACATCAAAAATCGATTTTTTAAGTGAAAACATAAAAGTCCATTTATTTTGGAAAATATAAGAGATAGAGCCAAAACAACGATAATCTGTGATCACTTTTATTTCTCATCAAAAATCGATTTTTTGAGTGAAAACATAAAAGTCCATTTATTTTGGAAATTAGAAGAGATAGAGCCAAAACAACGATAATCTGTGATCACTTTTATTTCTCATCAAAAATCGATTTTTGAGTGAAAACATAAAAGTCCATTTATTTTGGAAATTAGAAGAGATAGAGCCAAAACAACGATAATCTGTGATCACTTTTATTTCTCATCAAAAATCGATTTTTTGAGTGAAAACATAAAAGTCCATTTATTTTGGAAACTAGAAGAGATCGAGCCTAAACAACGATAATCTGTGATCACTTTTATTTCTCATCAAAAATCGATATTTTCACATCAAAAATCGATTTTTTGAGTGAAAACATAAAAGTCCATTTATTTTGGAAAATATAAGAGATAGAGCCAAAACAACGATAATCTGTGATCACTTTTATTTCTCATCAAAAATCGATTTTTTGAGTGAAAACATAAAAGTCCATTTATTTTGGAAATTAGAAGAGATAGAGCCAAAACAACGATAATCTGTGATCACATAAAAGTCCATTTATTTTGGAAATTAGAAGAGATGGAGCCAAAACAACGATAATCTGTGATCACTTTTATTTCTCATCAAAAATCGATTTTTCGAGTGAAAACATAAAAGTCCATTTATTTTGGAATATATAAGAGATAGAGCCTAAATAACGATAATCTGTGATCACTTTTATTTCTCATCAAAAATCGATTTTTTGAGTGAAAACATAAAAGTCAATTTATTTTGGAAACTAGAAGAGATAGAGCCAAAACAACGATAATCTGTGATCACTTTTATTTCTCATCAAAAATCGATATTTTCACATCAAAAATCAATTTTTTGAGTTAAAACATAAAAGTCCATTTATTTTGGAAACTAGAAGAGATGGAGCCTAAACAACGATAATCTGTGATCACTTTTATTTCTCATCAAAAATCGATTTTTTGAGTGAAAACATAAAAGTCCATTTATTTTGGAATATGCATATAAGAGATAGAGCCTAAACAACGATAATCTGTGATCACTTTTATTTCTCATCAAAAATCGATTTTTTGAGTGAAAACATAAAAGTCAATTTATTTTGGAAACTAGAAGAGATAGAGCCAAAACAACGATAATCTGTGATCACTTTTATTTCTCATCAAAAATCGTTTTTTAAGTGAAAACATAAAAGTCCATTTATTTTGGAAATTAGAAGAGATAGAGCCAAAACAACGATAATCTGTGATCACTTTTATTTCTCATCAAAAATCGATTTTTTGAGTGAAAACATAAAAGTCCATTTATTTTGGAAACTAGAAGAGATAGAGCCTAAACAACGATAATCTGTGATCACTTTTATTTCTCATCAAAAATCGGTTTTTTAAGTGAAAACATAAAAGTCCATTTATTTTGGAAATTAGAAGACATAGAGCCAAAACAACGATAATCTGTGATCACTTTTATTTCTCATCAAAAATCGTTTTTTAAGTGAAAACATAAAAGTCCATTTATTTTGGAAATTAGAAGAGATAGAGCCAAAACAACGATAATCTGTGATCACTTTTATTTCTCATCAAAAATCGATTTTTTGAGTGAAAACATAAAAGTCCATTTATTTTGGAAATTAGAAGAGATAGAGCCAAAACAACGATAATCTGTGATCACTTTTATTTCTCATCAAAAATCGGTTTTTTAAGTGAAAACATAAAAGTCCATTTATTTTGGAAATTAGAAGAGATAGAGCCAAAACAACGATAATCTGTGATCACTTTTATTTCTCATCAAAAATCGATTTTTTGAGTGAAAACATAAAAGTCCATTTATTTTGGAAACTAGAAGAGATGGAGCCTAAACAACGATAATCTGTGATCACTTTTATTTCTCACCAAAAATCGATTTTTTGAGTGAAAACATAAAAGTCCATTTATTTTGGAATATATAAGAGATAGAGCCTAAACAACGATAATCTGTGATCACTTTTATTTCTCATCAAAAATCGATATTTTGTGTGAAAACATAAAAGTCCATTTATTTTGGAAACTAGCAGAGATGGAGCCTAAACAACGATAATCTGTGATCAGTTTTATTTCTCATCAAAAATCGATATTTTGTGTGAAAACATAAAAGTCCATTTATTTTGGAAACTAGCAGAGATGGAGCCTAAACAACGATAATCTGTGATCAGTTTTATTTCTCATCAAAAATCGTTTTCTTGTGTGAAAACATAAAAGTCAATTCATTTTGGAAACTATAAGAGATAGAGCCAAAACAACGATAATCTGTGATCACTTTTATTTCCCATCAAAAATCGATATTTTCACATCAAAAATCGATTTTTTAAGTGAAAACATAAAAGTCCATTTATTTTGGAAACTAGAAGAGATAGAGCCAAAACAACGATAATCCGTGATCACTTTTATTTCTCATCAAAAGTCGATTTTTTGAGTGAAAACATAAAAGTCAATTTATTTTGGAAACTAGAAGAGATAGAGCCTAAACAACGATAATCTGTGATCACTTTTATTTCTCATCAAAAATCGATATTTTGTGTGAAAACATAAAAGTCCATTTATTTTGGAAACTAGCAGAGATGGAGCCTAAACAACGATAATCTGTGATCAGTTTTATTTCTCATCAAAAATCGTTTTCTTGTGTGAAAACATAAAAGTCAATTCATTTTGGAAACTATAAGAGATAGAGCCAAAACAACGATAATCTGTGATCACTTTTATTTCCCATCAAAAATCGATATTTTCACATCAAAAATCGATTTTTTAAGTGAAAACATAAAAGTCCATTTATTTTGGAAACTAGAAGAGATAGAGCCAAAACAACGATAATCTGTGATCACTTTTATTTCTCATCAAAAATCGATATTTTCACATCAAAAATCGATTTTTTGAGTGAAAACATAAAAGTCCATTTATTTTGGAAACTAGAAGAGATAGAGCCAAAACAACGATAATCTGTGATCACTTTTATTTCTCATCAAAAATCGATTTTTGAGTGAAAACATAAAAGTCCATTTATTTTGGAAACTAGAAGAGATAGAGCCAAAACAACGATAATCTGTGATCACTTTTATTTCTCATCAAAAATCGATTTTTTGAGTGAAAACATAAAAGTCCATTTATTTTGGAAACTAGAAGAGATCGAGCCTAAACAACGATAATCTGTGATCACTTTTATTTCTCATCAAAAATCGATATTTTCACATCAAAAATCGATTTTTTAAGTGAAAACATAAAAGTCCATTTATTTTGGAAAATATAAGAGATAGAGCCAAAACAACGATAATCTGTGATCACTTTTATTTCTCATCAAAAATCGATTTTTTGAGTGAAAACATAAAAGTCCATTTATTTTGGAAATTAGAAGAGATAGAGCCAAAACAACGATAATCTGTGATCACTTTTATTTCTCATCAAAAATCGATTTTTGAGTGAAAACATAAAAGTCCATTTATTTTGGAAATTAGAAGAGATAGAGCCAAAACAACGATAATCTGTGATCACTTTTATTTCTCATCAAAAATCGATTTTTTGAGTGAAAACATAAAAGTCCATTTATTTTGGAAACTAGAAGAGATCGAGCCTAAACAACGATAATCTGTGATCACTTTTATTTCTCATCAAAAATCGATATTTTCACATCAAAAATCGATTTTTTGAGTGAAAACATAAAAGTCCATTTATTTTGGAAAATATAAGAGATAGAGCCAAAACAACGATAATCTGTGATCACTTTTATTTCTCATCAAAAATCGATTTTTTGAGTGAAAACATAAAAGTCCATTTATTTTGGAAATTAGAAGAGATAGAGCCAAAACAACGATAATCTGTGATCACATAAAAGTCCATTTATTTTGGAAATTAGAAGAGATGGAGCCAAAACAACGATAATCTGTGATCACTTTTATTTCTCATCAAAAATCGATTTTTTGAGTGAAAACATAAAAGTCCATTTATTTTGGAATATATAAGAGATAGAGCCTAAATAACGATAATCTGTGATCACTTTTATTTCTCATCAAAAATCGATTTTTTGAGTGAAAACATAAAAGTCAATTTATTTTGGAAACTAGAAGAGATAGAGCCAAAACAACGATAATCTGTGATCACTTTTATTTCTCATCAAAAATCGATATTTTCACATCAAAAATCAATTTTTTGAGTTAAAACATAAAAGTCCATTTATTTTGGAAACTAGAAGAGATGGAGCCTAAACAACGATAATCTGTGATCACTTTTATTTCTCATCAAAAATCGATTTTTTGAGTGAAAACATAAAAGTCCATTTATTTTGGAATATGCATATAAGAGATAGAGCCTAAACAACGATAATCTGTGATCACTTTTATTTCTCATCAAAAATCGATTTTTTGAGTGAAAACATAAAAGTCAATTTATTTTGGAAATTAGAAGACATAGAGCCAAAACAACGATAATCTGTGATCACTTTTATTTCTCATCAAAAATCGATTTTTTGAGTGAAAACATAAAAGTCCATTTATTTTGGAAATTAGAAGACATAGAGCCAAAACAACGATAATCTGTGATCACTTTTATTTCTCATCAAAAATCGTTTTTTAAGTGAAAACATAAAAGTCCATTTATTTTGGAAATTAGAAGAGATAGAGCCAAAACAACGATAATCTGTGATCACTTTTATTTCTCATCAAAAATCGATTTTTTGAGTGAAAACATAAAAGTCCATTTATTTTGGAAATTAGAAGAGATAGAGCCAAAACAACGATAATCTGTGATCACTTTTATTTCTCATCAAAAATCGGTTTTTTAAGTGAAAACATAAAAGTCCATTTATTTTGGAAATTAGAAGAGATAGAGCCAAAACAACGATAATCTGTGATCACTTTTATTTCTCATCAAAAATCGATTTTTTGAGTGAAAACATAAAAGTCCATTTATTTTGGAAACTAGAAGAGATAGAACCTAAACAACGATAATCTGTGATCACTTTTATTTCCCATCAAAAATCGATATTTTCACATCAAAAATCGATTTTTTGAGTTAAAACATAAAAGTCCATTTATTTTGGAAACTAGAAGAGATGGAGCCTAAACAACGATAATCTGTGATCACTTTTATTTCTCATCAAAAATCGATTTTTTGAGTGAAAACATAAAAGTCCATTTATTTTGGAAATTAGAAGAGATAGAGCTAAAACAACGATAATCTGTGATCACTTTTATTTTTCATCAAAAATCGTTTTTTAAGTGAAAACATAAAAGTCCATTTATTTTGGAAATTAGAAGAGATAGAGCCTAAACAACGATAATCTGTGATCACTTTTATTTCTCATCAAAAATCGTTTTCTTGTGTGAAAACATAAAAGTCAATTCATTTTGGAAACTATAAGAGATAGAGCCAAAACAACGATAATCTGTGATCACTTTTATTTCCCATCAAAAATCGATATTTTCACATCAAAAATCGATTTTTTAAGTGAAAACATAAAAGTCCATTTATTTTGGAAACTAGAAGAGATAGAGCCAAAACAACGATAATCCGTGATCACTTTTATTTCTCATCAAAAGTCGATTTTTTGAGTGAAAACATAAAAGTCAATTTATTTTGGAAACTAGAAGAGATAGAGCCTAAACAACGATAATCTGTGATCACTTTTATTTCTCATCAAAAATCGATATTTTGTGTGAAAACATAAAAGTCCATTTATTTTGGAAACTAGCAGAGATGGAGCCTAAACAACGATAATCTGTGATCAGTTTTATTTCTCATCAAAAATCGTTTTCTTGTGTGAAAACATAAAAGTCAATTCATTTTGGAAACTATAAGAGATAGAGCCAAAACAACGATAATCTGTGATCACTTTTATTTCCCATCAAAAATCGATATTTTCACATCAAAAATCGATTTTTTAAGTGAAAACATAAAAGTCCATTTATTTTGGAAACTAGAAGAGATAGAGCCAAAACAACGATAATCTGTGATCACTTTTATTTCTCATCAAAAATCGATATTTTCACATCAAAAATCGATTTTTTGAGTGAAAACATAAAAGTCCATTTATTTTGGAAACTAGAAGAGATAGAGCCAAAACAACGATAATCTGTGATCACTTTTATTTCTCATCAAAAATCGATTTTTGAGTGAAAACATAAAAGTCCATTTATTTTGGAAACTAGAAGAGATAGAGCCAAAACAACGATAATCTGTGATCACTTTTATTTCTCATCAAAAATCGATTTTTTGAGTGAAAACATAAAAGTCCATTTATTTTGGAAATTAGAAGAGATAGAGCCAAAACAACGATAATCTGTGATCACTTTTATTTCTCATCAAAAATCGGTTTTTTAAGTGAAAACATAAAAGTCCATTTATTTTGGAAATTAGAAGAGATAGAGCCAAAACAACGATAATCTGTGATCACTTTTATTTCTCATCAAAAATCGTTTTTTAAGTGAAAACATAAAAGTCCATTTATTTTGGAAATTAGAAGAGATAGAGCCAAAACAACGATAATCTGTGATCACTTTTATTTCTCATCAAAAATCGGTTTTTTAAGTGAAAACATAAAAGTCCATTTATTTTGGAAATTAGAAGAGATAGAGCCAAAACAACGATAATCTGTGATCACTTTTATTTCTCATCAAAAATCGATTTTTTGAGTGAAAACATAAAAGCCAATTTATTTTGGAAACTAGAAGAGATAGAGCCAAAACAACGATAATTTGTGATCACTTTTATTTTTCATCAAAAATCGATTTTTTGAGTGAAAACATAAAAGTCCATTTATTTTGGAAATTAGAAGAGATAGAGCCAAAACAACGATAATCTGTGATCACTTTTATTTCTCATCAAAAATCGTTTTTTAAGTGAAAACATAAAAGTCCATTTATTTTGGAAATTAGAAGAGATAGAGCCTAAACAACGATAATCTGTGATCACTTTTATTTCTCACCAAAAATCTATTTTTTGAGTGAAAACATAAAAGTCCATTTATTTTGGAATATATAAGAGATAGAGCCTAAACAACGATAATCTGTGATCAGTTTTATTTCTCATCAAAAATCGTTTTCTTGTGTGAAAACATAAAAGTCAATTCATTTTGGAAACTATAAGAGATAGAGCCAAAACAACGATAATCTGTGATCACTTTTATTTTCCATCAAAAATCGATATTTTCACATCGATTTTTTAAGTGCAAACATAAAAGTCCATTTATTTTGGAAACTAGAAGAGATAGAGCCAAAACAACGATAATCTGTGATCACTTATATTTCCCATAAAAAATCGATATTTTCACATCAAAAATCGATTTTTTGAGTGAAAACATAAAAATCTATTTATTTTGGAAAATAGAAGAGATAGAGCCAAAACAACGATAATCTGTGATCACTTTTATTTCTCATCAAAAATCGATTTTTCGAGTGAAAATATAAAAGTTCATTTATTTTGGAAACTAGAAGAGATAGAGCCTAAACAACGATAATCTGTGATCACTTTTATTTCTCATCAAAAATCGATTTTTCGAGTGAAAATATAAAAGTTCATTTATTTTGGAAACTAGAAGAGATAGAGCCAAAACAACGATAATCTGTGATCACTTTTATTTCTCATCAAAAATCGATTTTTTTAGTGAAAATATAAAAGTCCATTTATTTTGGAAACTAGAAGAGATAGAGCCAAAACAACGATAATCTGTGATCACTTTTATTTTTCATCAAAAATCGATATTTTCACATCAAAAATCGATTTTTTGTGTGAAAACATAAAAGTCCATTTATTTTGGAAACTAGAAGAGATAGAGCCAAAACAACGATAATCCGTGATCACTTTTATTTCTCATCAAAAATCGATTTTTTGAGTGAAAACATAAAAGTCCATTTATTTTGGAAACTAGAAGAGATAGAGCATAAACAATGATAATCTGTGATCACTTATATTTCTCATCAAAAATCGATATTTTCACATCATAAATCGATTTTTTGAGTGAAAACATAAAAGTCCATTTATTTTGGAAACTAGAAGAGATAGAGCCTAAACAACGATAATCTATGATCACTTTTATTTCCCATCAAAAATCGATATTTTCACATCAAAGATCAATTTTTTTGTGTGAAAACATAAAAGTCCATTTATTTTGGAAACTAGAAGAGATAGAGCCTAAACAACGATAATCTGTGATCACTTTTATTTCTCATCAAAAATCGATTTTTTGAGTGAAAACATAAAAGTCCATTTATTTTGGAAACTACACCATTTCAAGTTTAAATTGAGAAAATACAAACTCATATTGAGAATTTCAATTTAAAATTTAGAAAATTCAAATTAAAGTTCAGAAATTTAAATTAATATTGAGAAAACCCCATTTGAAATTGAGAAATCCAAACTAATATTGAGAAATAATAAAATTAAATTAAGAAATGCAAATTCATATCGAGAAAAAACAAATTGAAATTCAGAATCCCAACATTATATTAAGAAATTACAAATTGAAATTGAGAAATTAATAAATGAAAATGAGAAATTTAAAATTTGTATGAAAATATTTTTCTTATAAAATGTTTAAATAGGATATGGATTTAAAATAATAAAAATTTCAATACAAAATTAGGTTTTCTTAATATCATTTTGTATTTTGTCAATTTCAATTCCTATTATCTCAATATTAATTTCGACTTCTAAATATCAATTGGTTTTTTCTCAATATTAAGTTGAAAATTCAAATTTCAATTTGTTTTTTCTTCATACCAATTTTGATTCCTAAATTTAATTTGGTATGTCTCAATATTAAATTGGATTTCTAAAATTCATTTTGGTGTTTCACAATATAACTTTGGATTTTCTCAAATTAAACTTGAAATGGTGTAGAAGAGATAGAGCCTAAACAACGATAATCTGTGATCACTTTTATTTCTCATCAAAAATCGATATTTTCACATCAAAAATCGATTTTTTTAGGGAAAAGTCCATTTATTTTGGACACTAGAAGAGAGAGCCTAAACAACGATAGTCTGTGATCACTTTTATTTCTCATATATTTATTCTGGAAACTAGAAGAGATAGAGCCTAAACAACGATAATCTGTGATCACTTTTATTTCTCATCAAAAATCGGTTTTTTAAGTGAAAACATAAAAGTCCATTTATTTTGGAAATTAGAAGAGATAGAGCCAAAACAACGATAATCTGTGATCACTTTTATTTCTCATATATTTATTCTGGAAACTAGAAGAGATAGAGCCTAAACAACGATAATCTGTGATCACTTTTATTTCTCATCAAAAATCGATATTTTGTGTGAAAACATAAAAGTCCATTTATTTTGGAAACTAGCAGAGATGGAGCCTAAACAACGATAATCTGTGATCAGTTTTATTTCTCATCAAAAATCGTTTTCTTGTGTGAAAACATAAAAGTCAATTCATTTTGGAAACTATAAGAGATAGAGCCAAAACAACGATAATCTGTGATCACTTTTATTTCCCATCAAAAATCGATATTTTCACATCAAAAATCGTTTTTTTAAGTGAAAACATAAAAGTCCATTTATTTTGGAAACTAGAAGAGATAGAGCCAAAACAACGATAATCTGTGATCACTTTTATTTCCCATCAAAAATCGATATTTTCACATCAAAAATCGATTTTTTGAGTGAAAACATAAAAGTCCATTTATTTTGGAAACTAGAAGAGATAGAGCCAAAACAACGATAATCTGTGATCACTTTTATTTCTCATCAAAAATCGATTTTTGAGTGAAAACATAAAAGTCCATTTATTTTGGAAACTAGAAGAGATAGAGCCAAAACAACGATAATCTGTGATCACTTTTATTTCTCATCAAAAATCGATTTTTTGAGTGAAAACATAAAAGTCCATTTATTTTGGAAATTAGAAGAGATAGAGCCAAAACAACGATAATCTGTGATCACTTTTATTTCTCATCAAAAATCGGTTTTTTAAGTGAAAACATAAAAGTCCATTTATTTTGGAAATTAGAAGAGATAGAGCCAAAACAACGATAATCTGTGATCACTTTTATTTCTCATCAAAAATCGATTTTTTGAGTGAAAACATAAAAGTCCATTTATTTTCGAAACTAGAACAGATAGAGCCAAAACAAAGACAAACTGTGTTCACTTTTATTTCTCATCAAAAATCGATTTTTTGAGTGAAAACATAAAAGTCCATTTATTTTGGAAACTAGAAGAGATCGAGCCTAAACAACGATAATCTGTGATCACTTTTATTTCTCATCAAAAATCGATATTTTCACATCAAAAATCGATTTTTTAAGTGAAAACATAAAAGTCCATTTATTTTGGAAAATATAAGAGATAGAGCAAAAACAACGATAATCTGTGATCACTTTTATTTCTCATCAAAAATCGATTTTTTGAGTGAAAACATAGAAGTCCATTTATTTTGGAAACTAGAAGAGATCGAGCCTAAACAACGATAATCTGTGATCACTTTTATTTCTCATCAAAAATCGATATTTTCACATCAAAAATCGATTTTTTTAGTGAAAACATAAAAGTCCATTTATTTTGGAAAATATAAGAGATAGAGCCAAAACAACGATAATCTGTGATCACTTTTATTTCTCATCAAAAATCGATTTTTTGAGTGAAAACATAAAAGTCCATTTATTTTGGAAATTAGAAGAGATAGAGCCAAAACAACGATAATCTGTGATCACTTTTATTTCTCATCAAAAATCGATTTTTTGAGTGAAAACATAAAAGTCCATTTATTTTGGAAACTAGAAGAGATCGAGCCTAAACAACGATAATCTGTGATCACTTTTATTTCTCATCAAAAATCGATATTTTCACATCAAAAATCGATTTTTTGAGTGAAAACATAAAAGTCCATTTATTTTGGAAAATATAAGAGATAGAGCCAAAACAACGATAATCTGTGATCACTTTTATTTCTCATCAAAAATCGATTTTTTGAGTGAAAACATAAAAGTCCATTTATTTTGGAAATTAGAAGAGATAGAGCCAAAACAACGATAATCTGTGATCACTTTTATTTCTCATCAAAAATCGATTTTTTGAGTGAAAACATAAAAGTCCATTTATTTTGGAAATTAGAAGAGATAGAGCCAAAACAACGATAATCTGTGATCACTTTTATTTCTCATCAAAAATCGATTTTTTGAGTGAAAACATAAAAGTCCATTTATTTTGGAAACTAGAAGAGATCGAGCCTAAACAACGATAATCTGTGATCACTTTTATTTCTCATCAAAAATCGATATTTTCACATCAAAAATCGATATTTTCACATCAAAAATCGATTTTTTGAGTGAAAACATAAAAGTCCATTTATTTTGGAAAATATAAGAGATAGAGCCAAAACAACGATAATCTGTGATCACTTTTATTTCTCATCAAAAATCGATTTTTTGAGTGAAAACATAAAAGTCCATTTATTTTGGAAATTAGAAGAGATAGAGCCAAAACAACGATAATCTGTGATCACATAAAAGTCCATTTATTTTGGAAATTAGAAGAGATGGAGCCAAAACAACGATAATCTGTGATCACTTTTATTTCTCATCAAAAATTGATTTTTTGAGTGAAAACATAAAAGTCCATTTATTTTGGAATATATAAGAGATAGAGCCTAAATAACGATAATCTGTGATCACTTTTATTTCTCATCAAAAATCGATATTTTCACATCAAAAATCAATTTTTTGAGTTAAAACATAAAAGTCCATTTATTTTGGAAACTAGAAGAGATGGAGCCTAAACAACGATAATCTGTGATCACTTTTATTTCTCATCAAAAATCAATTTTTTGAGTGAAAACATAAAAGTCCATTTATTTTGGAATATGCATATAAGAGATAGAGCCTAAACAACGATAATCTGTGATCACTTTTATTTCTCATCAAAAATCGATTTTTTGAGTGGAAACATAAAAGTCAATTTATTTTGGAAACTAGAAGAGATAGAGCCAAAACAACGATAATCTGTGATCACTTTTATTTCTCATCAAAAATCGTTTTTTAAGTGAAAACATAAAAGTCCATTTATTTTGGAAATTAGAAGAGATAGAGCCAAAACAACGATAATCTGTGATCACTTTTATTTCTCATCAAAAATCGATTTTTTGAGTGAAAACATAAAAGTCCATTTATTTTGGAAACTAGAAGAGATAGAGCCTAAACAACGATAATCTGTGATCACTTTTATTTCTCATCAAAAATCGGTTTTTTAAGTGAAAACATAAAAGTCCATTTATTTTGGAAATTAGAAGACATAGAGCCAAAACAACGATAATCTGTGATCACTTTTATTTCTCATCAAAAATCGTTTTTTAAGTGAAAACATAAAAGTCCATTTATTTTGGAAATTAGAAGAGATAGAGCCAAAACAACGATAATCTGTGATCACTTTTATTTCTCATCAAAAATCGATTTTTTGAGTGAAAACATAAAAGTCCATTTATTTTGGAAATTAGAAGAGATAGAGCCAAAACAACGATAATCTGTGATCACTTTTATTTCTCATCAAAAATCGGTTTTTTAAGTGAAAACATAAAAGTCCATTTATTTTGGAAATTAGAAGAGATAGAGCCAAAACAACGATAATCTGTGATCACTTTTATTTCTCATCAAAAATCGATTTTTTGAGTGAAAACATAAAAGTCCATTTATTTTGGAAACTAGAAGAGATGGACCCTAAACAACGATAATCTGTGATCACTTTTATTTCTCACCAAAAATCGATTTTTTGAGTGAAAACATAAAAGTCCATTTATTTTGGAATATATAAGAGATAGAGCCTAAACAACGATAATCTGTGATCACTTTTATTTCTCATCAAAAATCGATATTTTGTGTGAAAACATAAAAGTCCATTTATTTTGGAAACTAGCAGAGATGGAGCCTAAACAACGATAATCTGTGATCAGTTTTATTTCTCATCAAAAATCGATATTTTGTGTGAAAACATAAAAGTCCATTTATTTTGGAAACTAGCAGAGATGGAGCCTAAACAACGATAATCTGTGATCACTTTTATTTCTCATCAAAAATCGTTTTCTTGTGTGAAAACATAAAAGTCAATTCATTTTGGAAACTATAAGAGATAGAGCCAAAACAACGATAATCTGTGATCACTTTTATTTCCCATCAAAAATCGATATTTTCACATCAAAAATCGATTTTTTAAGTGAAAACATAAAAGTCCATTTATTTTGGAAACTAGAAGAGATAGAGCCAAAACAACGATAATCCGTGATCACTTTTATTTCTCATCAAAAGTCGATTTTTTGAGTGAAAACATAAAAGTCAATTTATTTTGGAAACTAGAAGAGATAGAGCCTAAACAACGATAATCTGTGATCACTTTTATTTCTCATCAAAAATCGATATTTTGTGTGAAAACATAAAAGTCCATTTATTTTGGAAACTAGCAGAGATGGAGCCTAAACAACGATAATCTGTGATCAGTTTTATTTCTCATCAAAAATCGTTTTCTTGTGTGAAAACATAAAAGTCAATTCATTTTGGAAACTATAAGAGATAGAGCCAAAACAACGATAATCTGTGATCACTTTTATTTCTCATCAAAAATCGATTTTTTGAGTGAAAACATAAAAGTCCATTTATTTTCGAAACTAGAACAGATAGAGCCAAAACAAAGACAAACTGTGTTCACTTTTATTTCTCATCAAAAATCGATTTTTTGAGTGAAAACATAAAAGTCCATTTATTTTGGAAACTAGAAGAGATCGAGCCTAAAAAACGATAATCTGTGATCACTTTTATTTCTCATCAAAAATCGATATTTTCACATCAAAAATCGATTTTTTAAGTGAAAACATAAAAGTCCATTTATTTTGGAAAATATAAGAGATAGAGCAAAAACAACGATAATCTGTGATCACTTTTATTTCTCATCAAAAATCGATTTTTTGAGTGAAAACATAAAAGTCCATTTATTTTGGAAACTAGAAGAGATCGAGCCTAAACAACGATAATCTGTGATCACTTTTATTTCTCATCAAAAATCGATATTTTCACATCAAAAATCGATTTTTTTAGTGAAAACATAAAAGTCCATTTATTTTGGAAAATATAAGAGATAGAGCCAAAACAACGATAATCTGTGATCACTTTTATTTCTCATCAAAAATCGATTTTTTGAGTGAAAACATAAAAGTCCATTTATTTTGGAAATTAGAAGAGATAGAGCCAAAACAACGATAATCTGTGATCACTTTTATTTCTCATCAAAAATCGATTTTTTGAGTGAAAACATAAAAGTCCATTTATTTTGGAAACTAGAAGAGATCGAGCCTAAACAACGATAATCTGTGATCACTTTTATTTCTCATCAAAAATCGATATTTTCACATCAAAAATCGATTTTTTGAGTGAAAACATAAAAGTCCATTTATTTTGGAAAATATAAGAGATAGAGCCAAAACAACGATAATCTGTGATCACTTTTATTTCTCATCAAAAATCGATTTTTTGAGTGAAAACATAAAAGTCCATTTATTTTGGAAATTAGAAGAGATAGAGCCAAAACAACGATAATCTGTGATCACTTTTATTTCTCATCAAAAATCGATTTTTTGAGTGAAAACATAAAAGTCCATTTATTTTGGAAATTAGAAGAGATAGAGCCAAAACAACGATAATCTGTGATCACTTTTATTTCTCATCAAAAATCGATTTTTTGAGTGAAAACATAAAAGTCCATTTATTTTGGAAACTAGAAGAGATCGAGCCTAAACAACGATAATCTGTGATCACTTTTATTTCTCATCAAAAATCGATATTTTCACATCAAAAATCGATTTTTTGAGTGAAAACATAAAAGTCCATTTATTTTGGAAAATATAAGAGATAGAGCCAAAACAACGATAATCTGTGATCACTTTTATTTCTCATCAAAAATCGATTTTTTGAGTGAAAACATAAAAGTCCATTTATTTTGGAAATTAGAAGAGATAGAGCCAAAACAACGATAATCTGTGATCACATAAAAGTCCATTTATTTTGGAAATTAGAAGAGATGGAGCCAAAACAACGATAATCTGTGATCACTTTTATTTCTCATCAAAAATTGATTTTTTGAGTGAAAACATAAAAGTCCATTTATTTTGGAATATATAAGAGATAGAGCCTAAATAACGATAATCTGTGATCACTTTTATTTCTCATCAAAAATCGATATTTTCACATCAAAAATCAATTTTTTGAGTTAAAACATAAAAGTCCATTTATTTTGGAAACTAGAAGAGATGGAGCCTAAACAACGATAATCTGTGATCACTTTTATTTCTCATCAAAAATCAATTTTTTGAGTGAAAACATAAAAGTCCATTTATTTTGGAATATGCATATAAGAGATAGAGCCTAAACAACGATAATCTGTGATCACTTTTATTTCTCATCAAAAATCGATTTTTTGAGTGGAAACATAAAAGTCAATTTATTTTGGAAACTAGAAGAGATAGAGCCAAAACAACGATAATCTGTGATCACTTTTATTTCTCATCAAAAATCGTTTTTTAAGTGAAAACATAAAAGTCCATTTATTTTGGAAATTAGAAGAGATAGAGCCAAAACAACGATAATCTGTGATCACTTTTATTTCTCATCAAAAATCGATTTTTTGAGTGAAAACATAAAAGTCCATTTATTTTGGAAACTAGAAGAGATAGAGCCTAAACAACGATAATCTGTGATCACTTTTATTTCTCATCAAAAATCGGTTTTTTAAGTGAAAACATAAAAGTCCATTTATTTTGGAAATTAGAAGACATAGAGCCAAAACAACGATAATCTGTGATCACTTTTATTTCTCATCAAAAATCGTTTTTTAAGTGAAAACATAAAAGTCCATTTATTTTGGAAATTAGAAGAGATAGAGCCAAAACAACGATAATCTGTGATCACTTTTATTTCTCATCAAAAATCGATTTTTTGAGTGAAAACATAAAAGTCCATTTATTTTGGAAATTAGAAGAGATAGAGCCAAAACAACGATAATCTGTGATCACTTTTATTTCTCATCAAAAATCGGTTTTTTAAGTGAAAACATAAAAGTCCATTTATTTTGGAAATTAGAAGAGATAGAGCCAAAACAACGATAATCTGTGATCACTTTTATTTCTCATCAAAAATCGATTTTTTGAGTGAAAACATAAAAGTCCATTTATTTTGGAAACTAGAAGAGATGGACCCTAAACAACGATAATCTGTGATCACTTTTATTTCTCACCAAAAATCGATTTTTTGAGTGAAAACATAAAAGTCCATTTATTTTGGAATATATAAGAGATAGAGCCTAAACAACGATAATCTGTGATCACTTTTATTTCTCATCAAAAATCGATATTTTGTGTGAAAACATAAAAGTCCATTTATTTTGGAAACTAGCAGAGATGGAGCCTAAACAACGATAATCTGTGATCAGTTTTATTTCTCATCAAAAATCGATATTTTGTGTGAAAACATAAAAGTCCATTTATTTTGGAAACTAGCAGAGATGGAGCCTAAACAACGATAATCTGTGATCACTTTTATTTCTCATCAAAAATCGTTTTCTTGTGTGAAAACATAAAAGTCAATTCATTTTGGAAACTATAAGAGATAGAGCCAAAACAACGATAATCTGTGATCACTTTTATTTCCCATCAAAAATCGATATTTTCACATCAAAAATCGATTTTTTAAGTGAAAACATAAAAGTCCATTTATTTTGGAAACTAGAAGAGATAGAGCCAAAACAACGATAATCCGTGATCACTTTTATTTCTCATCAAAAGTCGATTTTTTGAGTGAAAACATAAAAGTCAATTTATTTTGGAAACTAGAAGAGATAGAGCCTAAACAACGATAATCTGTGATCACTTTTATTTCTCATCAAAAATCGATATTTTGTGTGAAAACATAAAAGTCCATTTATTTTGGAAACTAGCAGAGATGGAGCCTAAACAACGATAATCTGTGATCAGTTTTATTTCTCATCAAAAATCGTTTTCTTGTGTGAAAACATAAAAGTCAATTCATTTTGGAAACTATAAGAGATAGAGCCAAAACAACGATAATCTGTGATCACTTTTATTTCCCATCAAAAATCGATATTTTCACATCAAAAATCGATTTTTTAAGTGAAAACATAAAAGTCCATTTATTTTGGAAACTAGAAGAGATAGAGCCAAAACAACGATAATCTGTGATCACTTTTATTTCCCATCAAAAATCGATATTTTTTCCATTTATTTTGGAATATATAAGAGATAGAGCCTAAACAACGATAATCTGTGATCACTTTTATTTCTCATCAAAAATCGATATTTTGTGTGAAAACATAAAAGTCCATTTATTTTGGAAACTAGCAGAGATGGAGCCTAAACAACGATAATCTGTGATCACTTTTATTTCTCATCAAAAATCGATATTTTGTGTGAAAACATAAAAGTCCATTTATTTTGGAAACTAGCAGAGATGGAGCCTAAACAACGATAATCTGTGATCACTTTTATTTCTCATCAAAAATCGTTTTCTTGTGTGAAAACATAAAAGTCAATTCATTTTGGAAACTATAAGAGATAGAGCCAAAACAACGATAATCTGTGATCACTTTTATTTCCCATCAAAAATCGATATTTTCACATCAAAAATCGATTTTTTAAGTGAAAACATAAAAGTCCATTTATTTTGGAAACTAGAAGAGATAGAGCCAAAACAACGATAATCCGTGATCACTTTTATTTCTCATCAAAAGTCGATTTTTTGAGTGAAAACATAAAAGTCAATTTATTTTGGAAACTAGAAGAGATAGAGCCTAAACAACGATAATCTGTGATCACTTTTATTTCTCATCAAAAATCGATATTTTGTGTGAAAACATAAAAGTCCATTTATTTTGGAAACTAGCAGAGATGGAGCCTAAACAACGATAATCTGTGATCAGTTTTATTTCTCATCAAAAATCGTTTTCTTGTGTGAAAACATAAAAGTCAATTCATTTTGGAAACTATAAGAGATAGAGCCAAAACAACGATAATCTGTGATCACTTTTATTTCCCATCAAAAATCGATATTTTCACATCAAAAATCGATTTTTTAAGTGAAAACATAAAAGTCCATTTATTTTGGAAACTAGAAGAGATAGAGCCAAAACAACGATAATCTGTGATCACTTTTATTTCCCATCAAAAATCGATATTTTCACATCAAAAATCGATTTTTTGAGTGAAAACATAAAAGTCCATTTATTTTGGAAACTAGAAGAGATAGAGCCAAAACAACGATAATCTGTGATCACTTTTATTTCTCATCAAAAATCGATTTTTGAGTGAAAACATAAAAGTCCATTTATTTTGGAAACTAGAAGAGATAGAGCCAAAACAACGATAATCTGTGATCACTTTTATTTCTCATCAAAAATCGTTTTTTAAGTGAAAACATAAAAGTCCATTTATTTTGGAAATTAGAAGAGATAGAGCCAAAACAACGATAATCTGTGATCACTTTTATTTCTCATCAAAAATCGGTTTTTTAAGTGAAAACATAAAAGTCCATTTATTTTGGAAATTAGAAGAGATAGAGCCAAAACAACGATAATCTGTGATCACTTTTATTTCTCACCAAAAATCGATTTTTTGAGTGAAAACATAAAAGTCCATTTATTTTGGAATATATAAGAGATAGAGCCTAAACAACGATAATCTGTGATCACTTTTATTTTTCATCAAAAATCGATTTTTTGAGTGAAAACATAAAAGTCCATTTATTTTGGAAATTAGAAGAGATAGAGCCAAAACAACGATAATCTGTGATCACTTTTATTTCTCATCAAAAATCGTTTTTTAAGTGAAAACATAAAAGTCCATTTATTTTGGAAATTAGAAGAGATAGAGCCTAAACAACGATAATCTGTGATCACTTTTATTTCTCATCAAAAATCGATATTTTGTGTGAAAACATAAAAGTCCATTTATTTTGGAAACTAGCAGAGATGGAGCCTAAACAACGATAATCTGTGATCAGTTTTATTTCTCATCAAAAATCGATATTTTGTGTGAAAACATAAAAGTCCATTTATTTTGGAAACTAGCAGAGATGGAGCCTAAACAACGATAATCTGTGATCACTTTTATTTCTCATCAAAAATCGTTTTCTTGTGTGAAAACATAAAAGTCAATTCATTTTGGAAACTATAAGAGATAGAGCCAAAACAACGATAATCTGTGATCACTTTTATTTCCCATCAAAAATCGATATTTTCACATCAAAAATCGATTTTTTAAGTGAAAACATAAAAGTCCATTTATTTTGGAAACTAGAAGAGATAGAGCCAAAACAACGATAATCTGTGATCACTTTTATTTCCCATCAAAAATCGATATTTTCACATCAAAAATCGATTTTTTGAGTGAAAACATAAAAGTCCATTTATTTTGGAAACTAGAAGAGATAGAGCCAAAACAACGATAATCTGTGATCACTTTTATTTCTCATCAAAAATCGATTTTTGAGTGAAAACATAAAAGTCCATTTATTTTGGAAACTAGAAGAGATAGAGCCAAAACAACGATAATCTGTGATCACTTTTATTTCTCATCAAAAATCGATTTTTTGAGTGAAAACATAAAAGTCCATTTATTTTGGAAATTAGAAGAGATAGAGCCAAAACAACGATAATCTGTGATCACTTTTATTTCTCATCAAAAATCGGTTTTTTAAGTGAAAACATAAAAGTCCATTTATTTTGGAAATTAGAAGAGATAGAGCCAAAACAACGATAATCTGTGATCACTTTTATTTCTCATCAAAAATCGTTTTTTAAGTGAAAACATAAAAGTCCATTTATTTTGGAAATTAGAAGAGATAGAGCCAAAACAACGATAATCTGTGATCACTTTTATTTCTCATCAAAAATCGGTTTTTTAAGTGAAAACATAAAAGTCCATTTATTTTGGAAATTAGAAGAGATAGAGCCAAAACAACGATAATCTGTGATCACTTTTATTTCTCATCAAAAATCGATTTTTTGAGTGAAAACATAAAAGCCAATTTATTTTGGAAACTAGAAGAGATAGAGCCAAAACAACGATAAGTTGTGATCACTTTTATTTTTCATCAAAAATCGATTTTTGAGTGAAAACATAAAAGTCCATTTATTTTGGAAATTAGAAGAGATAGAGCCAAAACAACGATAATCTGTGATCACTTTTATTTCTCATCAAAAATCGTTTTTTAAGTGAAAACATAAAAGTCCATTTATTTTGGAAATTAGAAGAGATAGAGCCTAAACAACGATAATCTGTGATCACTTTTATTTCTCACCAAAAATCGATTTTTTGAGTGAAAACATAAAAGTCCATTTATTTTGGAATATATAAGAGATAGAGCCAAAACAACGATAATCTGTGATCACTTTTATTTCCCATCAAAAATCGATATTTTCACATCGATTTTTTAAGTGCAAACATAAAAGTCCATTTATTTTGGAAACTAGAAGAGATAGAGCCTAAACAACGATAATCTGTGATCACTTTTATTTCTCATCAAAAATCGATTTTTCGAGTGAAAATATAAAAGTCCATTTATTTTGGAAACTAGAAGAGATAGAGCCAAAACAACGATAATCTGTGATCACTTTTATTTCTCATCAAAAATCGATTTTTTGAGTGAAAATATAAAAGTCCATTTATTTTGGAAACTAGAAGAGATAGAGCCAAAACAACGATAATCTGTGATCACTTTTATTTCCCATCAAAAATCGATTTTTTGAGTGAAAACATAAAAGTCCATTTATTTTGGAAATTAGAAGAGATAGAGCCAAAACAACGATAATCTGTGATCACTTTTATTTCTCATCAAAAATCGTTTTTTAAGTGAAAACATAAAAGTCCATTTATTTTGGAAATTAGAAGAGATAGAGCCTAAACAACGATAATCTGTGATCACTTTTATTTCTCACCAAAAATCGATTTTTTGAGTGAAAACATAAAAGTCCATTTATTTTGGAATATATAAGAGATAGAGCCAAAACAACGATAATCTGTGATCACTTATATTTCCCATAAAAAATCGATATTTTCACATCAAAAATCGATTTTTTGAGTGAAAACATAAAAATCTATTTATTTTGGAAAATAGAAGAGATAGAGCCAAAACAACGATAATCTGTGATCACTTTTATTTCTCATCAAAAATCGATTTTTCGAGTGAAAATATAAAAGTTCATTTATTTTGGAAACTAGAAGAGATAGAGCCTAAACAACGATAATCTGTGATCACTTTTATTTCTCATCAAAAATCGATTTTTCGAGTGAAAATATAAAAGTTCATTTATTTTGGAAACTAGAAGAGATAGAGCCAAAACAACGATAATCTGTGATCACTTTTATTTCTCATCAAAAATCGATTTTTTTAGTGAAAATATAAAAGTCCATTTATTTTGGAAACTAGAAGATATAGAGCCAAAACAACGCTAATCTGTGATCACTTTTATTTCCCATCAAAAATCGATATTTTCACATCAAAAATCGATTTTTTGTGTGAAAACATAAAAGTCCATTTATTTTGGAAACTAGAAGAGATAGAGCCAAAACAACGATAATCTGTGATCACTTTTATTTCTCATCAAAAATCGATTTTTTGAGTGAAAACATAAAAGTCCATTTATTTTGGAAACTAGAAGAGATAGAGCATAAACAATGATAATCTGTGATCACTTATATTTCTCATCAAAAATCGATATTTTCACATCATAAATCGATTTTTTGAGTGAAAACATAAAAGTCCATTTATTTTGGAAACTAGAAGAGATAGAGCCTAAACAACGATAATCTATGATCACTTTTATTTCTCATCAAAAATCGATATTTTCACATCAAAAATCGATTTTTTTAGGGAAAAGTCCATTTATTTTGGACACTAGAAGAGAGAGCCTAAACAACGATAGTCTGTGATCACTTTTATTTCCCATCAAAAATCGATTTTTTGAGTGAAAACATAAAAGTCCATTTATTTTGGAAACTAGAAGAGATAGAGCCAAAACAACGATAGTCTATGATCACTTTTATTTCCCATCAAAAATCGATATTTTCACATCAAAAATCAATTATTTGAGTGAAAACATAAAAGTCCATTTATTTTGGAAAATATAAGAGATAGAGCCAAAACAACGATAATCTGTGATCACTTTTATTTCTCACCAAAAATCGATTTTTTGAGTGAAAACATAAAAGTCCATTTATTTTGGAAATTAGAAGAGATGGAGCCAAAACAACGATAATCTGTGATCACTTTTATTTCTCATCAAAAATCGATTTTTTGAGTGAAAACATAAAAGTCCATTTATTTTGGAATATATAAGAGATAGAGCCTAAACAACGATAATCTGTGATCACTTTTATTTCTCATCAAAAATCGATTTTTTGAGTGAAAACATAAAAGCCAATTTATTTTGGAAACTAGAAGAGATAGAGCCAAAACAACGATAATCTGTGATCACTTTTATTTTTCATCAAAAATCGATTTTTTGAGTGAAAACATAAAAGTCCATTTATTTTGGAAATTAGAAGAGATGGAGCCAAAACAACGATAATCTGTGATCACTTTTATTTCTCATCAAAAATCGATTTTTTGAGTGAAAACATAAAAGTCCATTTATTTTGGAATATATAAGAGATAGAGCCTAAACAACGATAATCTGTGATCACTTTTATTTCTCATCAAAAATCGATTTTTTGAGTGAAAACATAAAAGTCCATTTATTTTGGAATATATAAGAGATAGAGCCTAAACAACGATAATCTGTGATCACTTTTATTTCTCATCAAAAATCGATTTTTTGAGTGAAAACATAAAAGCCAATTTATTTTGGAAACTAGAAGAGATAAAGCCAAAACAACGATAATCTGTGATCACTTTTATTTTTCATCAAAAATCGATTTTTTGAGTGAAAACATAAAAGTCCATTTATTTTGGAAATTAGAAGAGATGGAGCCAAAACAACGATAATCTGTGATCACTTTTATTTCTCATCAAAAATCGATTTTTTGAGTGAAAACATAAAAGCCAATTTATTTTGGAAACTAGAAGAGATAGAGCCAAAACAACGATAATCTGTGATCACTTTTATTTTTCATCAAAAATCGATTTTTTGAGTGAAAACATAAAAGTCCATTTATTTTGGAAATTAGAAGAGATAGAGCCAAAACAACGATAATCTGTGATCACTTTTATTTCTCATCAAAAATCGTTTTTTAAGTGAAAACATAAAAGTCCATTTATTTTGGAAATTAGAAGAGATAGAGCCAAAACAACGATAATCTGTGATCACTTTTATTTCTCATCAAAAATCGATTTTTTGAGTGAAAACATAAAAGTCCATTTATTTTGGAATATATAAGAGATAGAGCCTAAACAACGATAATCTGTGATCACTTTTATTTCTCACCAAAAATCGATTTTTTGAGTGAAAACATAAAAGTCCATTTATTTTGGAATATATAAGAGATAGAGCCTAAACAACGATAATCTGTGATCACTTTTATTTCTCATCAAAAATCGATTTTTTGAGTGAAAACATAAAAGTCCATTTATTTTGGAAACTAGAAGAGATAGAGCCTAAACAACGATAATCTGTGATCAGTTTTATTTCTCATCAAAAATCGTTTTCTTGTGTGAAAACATAAAAGTCAATTCATTTTGGAAACTATAAGAGATAGAGCCAAAACAACGATAATCTGTGATCACTTTTATTTCCCATCAAAAATCGATATTTTCACATCAAAAATCGATTTTTTAAGTGAAAACATAAAAGTCCATTTATTTTGGAAACTAGAAGAGATAGAGCCAAAACAACGATAATCTGTGATCACTTATATTTCCCATAAAAAATCGATATTTTCACATCAAAAATCGATTTTTTGAGTGAAAACATAAAAATCTATTTATTTTGGAAAATAGAAGAGATAGAGCCAAAACAACGATAATCTGTGATCACTTTTATTTCTCATCAAAAATCGATTTTTTGAGTGAAAACATAAAAGTCCATTTATTTTGGAAACTAGAAGAGATAGAGCCTAAACAACGATAATCTGTGATCACTTTTATTTCTCATCAAAAATCGATTTTTCGAGTGAAAATATAAAAGTCCATTTATTTTGGAAACTAGAAGAGATAGAGCCAAAACAACGATAATCTGTGATCACTTTTATTTCTCATCAAAAATCGATTTTTTGAGTGAAAATATAAAAGTCCATTTATTTTGGAAACTAGAAGAGATAGAGCCAAAACAACGATAATCTGTGATCACTTTTATTTCCCATCAAAAATCGATATTTTCACATAAAAAATCGATTTTTTGTGTGAAAACATAAAAGTCCATTTATTTTGGAAACTAGAAGAGATAGAGCCAAAACAACGATAATCCGTGATCACTTTTATTTCTCATCAAAAATCGATTTTTTGAGTGAAAACATAAAAGTCCATTTATTTTGGAAACTAGAAGAGATAGAGCATAAACAATGATAATCTCTGATCACTTTTATTTCTCATCAAAAATCGATATTTTCACATCATAAATCGATTTTTTGAGTGAAAACATAAAAGTCCATTTATTTTGGAAACTAGAAGAGATAGAGCCTAAACAACGATAATCTATGATCACTTTTATTTCCCATCAAAAATCGATATTTTCACATCAAAGATCAATTTTTTTGTGTGAAAACATAAAAGTCCATTTATTTTGGAAACTAGAAGAGATAGAGCCAAAACAAAGATAATCTGTGATCACTTTTATTTTTCAAATCGGTTTTTTGAGTGAAAACATAAAAGTCCATTTATTTTGGAAGCTCGAAGAGATAGAGCCAATACAAACATAATCTGTGATCACTTTTATTTCCCATCAAAAATCGATATTTTCATATCAAAAATCGATTTTTTGATTGAAAACATAAAAGTCCATTTATTTTGGAAACTAGAAGAGATAGAGCCTAAACAACGATAATCTGTGATCGCTTTTATTTCACATCACAAATTGATATTTTCACATCAAAAATCGATTTTTTGATTGAAAACATAAAAGTCCATTTATTTTGGAAACTAGAAGAGGTAGAGCCAAAACAACGATCACTTTTATTTCACATCAAAAATCGATTTTTTGATTGAAAACATAAAAGTCCATTTATTTTGGAAACTAGAAGAGGTAGAGCCAAAACAACGATAATCTGTGATCACTTTTATTTCCCATCAAAAATCGATTTATTGAGTGAAAACATAAAAGTCCATTTATTTTAATCTGTGATCACTTTTATTTCTCATCAAAAATCGATTTTTTGAGTGTAAACATAAAAGTCCATTTATTTTGGAAACTAGAAGAGATAGAGCCAAAACAAAGATAATCTGTGATCACTTTTATTTTTCAAATCGGTTTTTTGAGTGAAAACATAAAAGTCCATTTATTTTGGAAGCTCGAAGAGATAGAGCCAATACAAACATAATCTGTGATCACTTTTATTTCCCATCAAAAATCGATATTTTCATATCAAAAATCGATTTTTTGATTGAAAACATAAAAGTCCATTTATTTTGGAAACTAGAAGAGATAGAGCCTAAACAACGATAATCTGTGATCACTTTTATTTCCCATCAAAAATCGATTTTTTGATTGAAAACATAAAAGTCCATTTATTTTGGAAACTAGAAGAGGTAGAGCCAAAACAACGATAATCTGTGATCACTTTTATTTCCTATTTATTTTTGAGTGAAAACATAAAAGTCCATTTATTTTGGAAGCTCGAAGAGATAGAGCCAATACAAACATAATCTGTGATCACTTTTATTTCCCATCAAAAATCGATATTTTCATATCAAAAATCGATTTTTTGATTGAAAACATAAAAGTCCATTTATTTTGGAAACTAGAAGAGATAGAGCCTAAACAACGATAATCTGTGATCACTTTTATTTCCCATCAAAAATCGATATTTTCACATCAAAAATCGATTTTTTGATTGAAAACATAAAAGTCCATTTATTTTGGAAACTAGAAGAGGTAGAGCCAAAACAACGATAATCTGTGATCACTTTTATTTCCCATCAAAAATCGATTTTTTGATTGAAAACATAAAAGTCCATTTATTTTGGAAACTAGAAGAGGTAGAGCCAAAACAACGATAATCTGTGATCACTTTTATTTCCCATCAAAAATCGATTTATTGAGTGAAAACATAAAAGTCCATTTATTTTAATCTGTGATCACTTTTATTTCTCATCAAAAATCGATTTTTTGAGTGTAAACATAAAAGTCCATTTATTTTGGAAACTAGAAGAGATAGAGCTAAAACAAAGATAATCTGTGATCACTTTTATTTTTCAAATCGGTTTTTTGAGTGAAAACATAAAATTCCATTTATTTTGGAAGCTCGAAGAGATAGAGCCAAACAACATAATCTGTGATCACTTTTATTTCCCATCAAAAATCGATATTTTCACATCAAAAATCGATTTTTTGATTGAAAACATAAAAGTCCATTTATTTTGGAAACTAGAAGAGATAGAGCCAAAACAACGATAATCTGTGATCACTTTTATTTCTCATTAAAAAAAGTCCATTTATTTTGGAAACTAGAAGAGAGCCAAAACAAGGACAATCTGTGATCACTTTTATTTATCATCAAAAATCGATTTTTTGAGTGAAAACATAAAAGTCCATTTATTTTGGAAACTAGAGGAAATAGAGCCAAAACAAAGATAATCTGTGATCACTTTTATTTTTCAAATCGGTTTTTTGAGTGAAAACATAAAAAAAAGTCCATTTATTTTGGAAACTAGAAGAGATAGAGCCTAAACAACTATAATCTGTGATCACTTTTATTTCACATCACAAATCGATATTTTCACATCAAAAATCGATTTTTTGATTGAAAACATAATAGTCCATTTATTTTGGAAACTAGAAGAGGTAGAGCCAAAACAACGATAATCTGTGCTCATTTTTAATCCCATCAAAAATCGATATTTTCACATCAAAAATCGATTTTTTGATTGAAAACATAAAAGTCCATTTATTTTGGAAACTAGAAGAGATAGAGCCAAAACAACGATAATCTGTGATCACTTTTATTTCTCATTAAAAAAAGTCCATTTATTTTGGAAACTAGAAGAGAGCCAAAACAAGGACAATCTGTGATCACTTTTATTTCTCATCAAAAATCGATTTTTTGAGTGAAAACATAAAAGTCCATTTATTTTGGAAACTAGAGGAAATAGAGCCAAAACAAAGATAATCTGTGATCACTTTTATTTTTCAAATCGGTTTTTTGAGTGAAAACATAAAAAAAAGTCCATTTATTTTGGAAACTAGAAGAGATAGAGCCTAAACAACTATAATCTGTGATCACTTTTATTTCACATCACAAATCGATATTTTCACATCAAAAATCGATTTTTTGATTGAAAACATAAAAGTCCATTTATTTTGGAAACTAGAAGAGATAGAGCCAAAACAACGATAATCTGTGATTACTTTTATTTCTCATTAAAAATCGATTTTTTGAGTGAAAACATAAAAGTCCATTTATTTTGGAAACTAGAAGAGAGCCAAAACAAGGACAATCTGTGATCACTTTTATTTCTCATCAAAAATCGACTTTTTGAGTGAAAACATAAAAGTCCATTTATTTTGGAAACTAGAAGAGATAGAGCCTAAACAACGATAATCTGTGATCACTTTTAATTCTCATCATAAATCGATTTTTGGAGTGAAAACAAAAAAGTATATTTATATAGGAGTCTAGAAGAGATAGATCCAAAACAAAGATAATCCGCGATCACTTTTATTTTACATCAAAAATTGATATTTTCACATTAAATATCGATTTTTTGAGTGTAAACATAAGAGTCTATTTATTTTGGAAGGTTATCACTTTTATTTCCTATGAAAAATTAATTTTTTTAGTAAAAACATATAGGTCCTTTTTTTGGAAACTAAAGGGAAATAGAGCCAAAACAACGATAATATGTGATCACTTTAAATACTCTTCAAAATTCGATTTTTTGGGGGAAAATATAAAAGTCCATTTAACTAGACGAGATATACCCTAAAAACGATAACTATTTTGATAACTTTGATATTTTTTGAAAAATATTTTATTTATTTTAAAAAATTTTCAAATATGTATCAGTAGTGTTCACTAGCGTTATAATTTTTTATAATTTTTGAAGATTTTAAATGGGCGTATAGAGTATCAAAAAGTACAACGAAAAAATATATCTCATTTTTCCTAGCGTCAAAAAAGTTTCCGCGGCAAATCCTTTAATGTTTCGATATTTAATCTAAACAAAATTTTATTTTTATAATATAAAATCGGATATTTTCGATATAAACAAGTGTCATTGTTTGGCCGACGACATTTACAAGCAGACAAATCAGGGATAGGGACTGCGGTTATTATACCTCTTCCAAATTTAGTAGCTAAACATCTAGATTATACTATTAAAATTATATACATACATGCATTTAAATTTGTGAATAGTTTTAGAAGATCGATTTGCCACGGAAGGTTTTTGCACCAACATTAGAAAACTACTGGCTACCGAGTTGTCATAGGGCTTAACTTTGGTTATTACACTAATGTTGACAGGTTTGATTCGATTGTTATTGGGATAAAACATAATAATTTTTAACATATATACTTTTTTCTGCTAAATTAGTGATAATAAATAAATATTTTTTTGTGTTAATAACTACTTACTTGAATACTGGCATCTTTACATGTATGTTGGATTTGCTGCTGCAGATTTATGGAAAATTTACGCTTTTAATTTTGTTTTTTTATATTTGATATTATCGCAAATATCCAAAATTTCCTTATTAGTAATTGTCTTATTTTTAACGACTTTCGTAGCAGAAGGACATATTTCACAATTTAAGCACTCACTGCATTTGGGTTTGACGGGGGTACATATGGTCTGACCAAAACCAACTAACAAATGGTTAACTTCGCTCCACAATTGCTGCGGTAACCATTTTTCCAGAGCTAAACGAGTCTGTTCAGGTTCTTTAGTAGACTTTGGCAACCAACCAATACGATTAGAAATGCGATGGACATGTACATCGACTCCTATCCCAGTCACTTCATGCCATGCCGTTGACATGCAAATGTGAGCCATTTTGGGACCAACACCGGGTAAGGCCACCAATTCCTTTATATTATTTGGTATATCCGAATCATATTTATCAACTAGTATTTTAGCCGTTTGTTGTAAATATTTTGCTTTATTCTGGTGAGTGAAATTTAATATTTAATAGGAAAATCTTGAATAATTTTAGTTGCAATTGTAAATCATACCTTATAAAACGATACAGGATGTAATATGTTCTCCAAAACATTTACTTTCATTTGACAAATTACTTCAGGTGTAAGATTTTGTTCTCGCAAGCGCAACATGGCGTGATAGGTGGTTTCATCTTTAGTTTGACTGGATAACATAAGAGCTACTAACTTGTGGAAACGTTGAGTCTAAAATATATTAAGGTAATCAATAAAAGGCTTTAATTATGATAGATGTACGTACTTTCTCATCAGCATTTTCATCTGCACATTTGTGACATCCCATGGTGTCGACGGGAGCTGAGTCTTTAGTTCGCATTTTGCGTATATTCTCCAAAATTGTTTGCCAATTTGCAGGTTGCCATATTTCGTCTGACGATTCCTGTTTGATTTTTTTGCTGCTGCATGGTTCCTCTTCTTTAACAATTGAAGCTTTAGTTTTATTCGGGGATTTGGTGGCTTTAACAGGCTTTGCATTTATTACAATCTCTAAAGATGATTGCGTATTTTCTATTATAGATTGCTTTTTTAGCTTTCGTGTACTACGTTTGGGGGCTACCTCAGATTTTATAGCAATATTCTCAACTTTAACAGGGACTTCCTTAGCTTTCTTTTTATTAGCTTTATCTTGATTGTTAATCTCATTAAAAAATTGCGATTTATTTTCCTTCAAATAAAGTTAGTTAAAGTGCAATACATATATGTAGGTATTTTTTTTAATTTATACACAGAATTTTTTGGTATTTTGAAATAATGCAAAACTTACCGCCTGTTCAGCTTTTGAATCGATCTTTCTGGGAACTTTTCTGCCACTTAACTTTCTGGCCAATGTTTCTTTTACTATTCTTTCACTACTCATATTTTTTACTAACAATTTTACAACACTTTTAAACATAAAAACAATTAATTAAAATTTGTTTTGATAAAAAAATATAAGAGCACAAATATTGCAATTTTTGTTTAAGGAACAAAATAAACAGACATTCACAGTGAATGATTAGTTTCATAAAAAGTTAATTATTTCATTCACTTCACAAATATTATTTAAAAAAATACAAAATCAATTGCATACTTTAGGGATGGATAATGGGTTCCATAATAAACAAATAAATAGTTTGATTTTTAAATTTTTTAATGTCGCCATATTTTGTTATTTATCTGGCAACATTGAAAATCAATAATTTACAAACATTCACTGAACATACCACATCGAAAGTATATACAAATGTACACAATAAAAGTCAAGTGAAAAGAAATTGTAAAAAAATACAAAAATCCAGACAAATTTGTAAAAAACAATATTTTATTGGAAAAATATTTAAAAAATTGCATACTTAAATGCAAATTGGTTTATAGTGATAAGATCTAACTTAATTTTTTAATAATAATCGAAATAAAAGTTTATATAGTGAATAAAAGACCAAAGCGAAGTTGAGACAAAAGAAAATTGTACAAACAATAGAAAAATCGGTAAAAATGGCCACCACCGCTGATTTACCAAGCTCCAATGAGCGACACTATTATGCCAAATTGGAGGCCATAAAAGATATACGCGATAAAACTGTTGCATTGGAAAAATTAAAAGTACGCATTATTAAGGAGGTTAAATTGAGTGATGATGAGGATAAATGTCTGGATGAGTACCGCAAGGAATTGGAACATTTGTTGGAGGAGAAGATGTCGCACGTCGAAGAGTTGCGTCAAATTCATGCCGACATCAATGATATGGAAAATGTTATAAAACAAACGAAAGAGAATCAAACGCGTTCGGTAGATATGGCTAATCGACACTATGAGGAATATTTGGCTTTAAAGTATCAAATAGATCATATGCGTCGTGACTACTTGGGCTTGAGTCCGCTGAGAGATTTACATGAAGAGGAGGGTAGTCCTATATCAAAAGATCGTTTTCCCACAAACTTTTTAAAAGTTGCCGCACAAAGTGCGGCCGCTGCAGCTGCTGCTTCTACACAAGCCTCATCCTTGGCTAGACCCCATCCGCGTCATCCATTGATGCCAGAAGCGACTGTTACTGCCTTGCCGCCTTCTGCTCCCAATAGTGTTGGTTCCAATCCAGGAGCACCACCCACTGGTGGTCATGCTTTTATGCCGCCAGCTCCTCCAGGCTCTGGTTCAAATGCTTCGGCCGCTGTACGTTTGGGTAAAGGTGATTTTTCTGCACCGCCTCCACCACCACCGCCCTCAAGTCGCCTGCAACAAGCTCCTTCTATAGGTTTAGGACATCATCCTACTTTCCGTTCTGATTTCAATGTTAACTTAAGACAACAACCACCTCCAATGAAATCGTGTCTTTCATGTCATCAACAAATACATCGTAATGCACCCATTTGTCCATTGTGTAAAGCCAAGTCTCGTTCGCGTAATCCCAAGAAACCAAAAAAGAAAAATAATTAATTGATATTTTCAACGACACAGTAACGAAAGAGTTGAGTGCTTAATAATAGCAGTATTGTTATGTAAGTGAATATATAAATATCGAAGATATCGATTATTATGTGGGACATAATACACTTCTAATTATAGTTTTTAAATCCTGTTTAATTTATGTTATAAGCACGAGAAATTCATTTCGTTAAAACGGGATCGTAAATACGAATGTCACTTTTTATATTTTTCCAAAACAGATTATTTAAGATTTAAGTAAACCCACTATTTAATATTAAAATAGATTTGAGTACAAAACTTTATTTACGAATTCATATACTATTTTATAAAGAATACATAAATATATGTACGTATTTACAACCGATCATTTAAAAAAGGCAACTAAGTTATTGTTGGTATTGGTTTTGTATTAAATTCATCAATGAAAAAACAGTTTTTTTATAAAAATAAATAAATATTCGGTATTAGGCAGGCCTGATCCCACAAAGTACTTACTCTCTTTACATATGGATTATAGAATTTTTGAAAACTTAAAAAATATTTCAACTTTTAACCAGCATTTTTGTATTTGAAAATTAAGATACATTTATATAAAGCTTATAAAAATTTCCAAAAACAGCTATTATTAAAAACTCAACGTTGAACAATTGCTTTTAATTATTAATATTTTTGCCAATTTTTACAGCTACGGATCTTTAATATACATACTAAGTTAATTTTAATTCTAGGTTTGCAGTATTATTAACATCTACATTTTTGTATTTAACTAATTAATACTTTGAAATTAAAGTACTAACCATAAAATATGTAATACATCGTTTATTTGCGCTGTCAATCGTACTTAATTACAATACATACACATGTATAATTTTTTATATTCTTGCCAATAATAAAAATAATTAATAATTTAATTATACTGCTATATTATTAAACATATATATTTTGTTTATTATAAACATTTTTTATTAATTTTATTTTTTAGTTCCTTTTTTAAAGAATTTCTATTTTATATTTATAAGTTTTTTTACCACTAAATTTTAATTATGTTTATAACAAAACTCTTATTTTATCTAATGCTTATAATGTGTCAAATAATTTAAATACTTTTTGTACTACATATTTACAAGATTAAATAATAAATTTAAAAATAACTAAATTAAAACAACTGCTTATTATATAAACTCATTTTACTAGGAACATGCGTAAGTATTAAAAAGTTTTGTTTTACTTAAAACAAACCATTTATTCGATTTTAATAGTTCATCTATGAGTCCTTCATATTGAATAAAAAAATACAAAGTTTTACTATCAATTTTGACCCATATAGTGTTTATAAAAGATAACAATAACACAGTGCAATATGAAATACTATATAAGAAATAAATTTAATTTTATTTACTAAAAACATTTATATTAGCTGTGTTTAATTTTACATTATAACAATTACTACATTATTGAAAGGAAAGTGACGTTCAATTTATACTTGTATCAAGTTAAATAAAACTAAAGCCGTTCAATAATATAATTGCCAAAAATACGTAAATTTATCCAAATATTGTACACATGTGAATGCGCATTCATTAAACATTTCAATATTGGCAAATTAATCAGTATGTAATTTTTGATATATTCTTTCGAATTCCTTTTATCAAAGATTTTATAGTTGCTATCCTTTGCATTTTTGGGCGAGGTGGTCCACACTAACGCTTAAAGTCGAACATACTCCGGGACATGTTTCTTTTGTTCTATAATTATTTTTTACAAGAGACCAATACCTTTACACAGACCGAAGTTGTGGACAGTTTTGTGGATTTGTCTGTCGTGGTAAAAAATTGTCATTATGCCAAAGCGGTTCAGAAATATGAAAGCACTTTCATAAAAGATAAAAGATACTTTGTTTATCGAGTCCGATGATTGGCTTCTTTTGTCACAACTGCTAATGGCTTGTCACACAAGAGACCACTTGAAGAATTTTGTTTACTTTTGTCCGGTATTACTCTTGAAAATTACCTCATCCATCAACCGTACAAAAATATGCACCCTAAAGTTGTAAAAAGTCTCAAAGTATATTCAATAAGTCATCATCACACAACAAGTATATATTTATTAAATTTGACATACGTTTTTTCGCTCGTTTTATTTTGTTTTCTGGAACTATCTGAACCACTGAACATCATCTGAACATTATACGACTTCAATACAACATTAGCTTTGACTTTTTTTGCGCACAAAAAATCACAGCATTTACCTTTACGAACTATTTTCTATTTAAAGTCTTTGGTGCTCTTCGAAACAGTTAGACTTACATCTTTTTTTTAAGAACCAGGTTTTCTTATAATGCTCAAGTCTTCCTTATACTGCTTTATGACTTTTTAAATAGAGTGACGATAAACCATTTTGCGATTTTTTATGAAAGTCCATACTGGATTTTTTGAAAAGTTTTTTTTTATCACGAAATTTTTTCTAGGAGTCCATTTTGACCGAAATAACAATTGAAATAGAATGATTTAGAAAATATAATATCTGACATGTTCTAAAGCTGTGTGTAATGTGATCAAAAAAAATTATTGTTATTGCGTTAACCAAATGTGCAATTAAAAAAAAACAGTTATGTCCTTTTTACCTTAATCCTCAATAAGTAGTATTTTTTCTATATTAAATACTTTAATATAAAATTAAATTAATCATTTTCGATACTACATATAACAATTTCCAGACAGGTTGAGATGTAAAGGAATAAAAGTCGAATTTTTTGTACACATGTACATTTTTTTTAATATTTTGGAGACAAATAATAGTCGTGAAAGGAATACAAAATAAAAATTTTAAGATTATTAACAGGCAGTTGAAATAAAATTTAACACATTGAGAAATTACTGACTTTTTTATATTTTGATTGTTGTCTACGGATTAATTTCTGAAATTTTTATATGCAATTTAAAAGTTAAAAATTATCTTAACAATACCTTATAGATAAGTATTTATAGGAACACATCTTTATGTTTCATATTCCTTACACTTATATATGCATATAAATACATACATGTGTATTATTATGTATTTATGAGTTTTTTAGCAGCAGATATTCCTATGAAGACGATATTATGACCCATTCATTGAACCGATAAATAAATTTTGTCAAAAAGACATTGTATATTGCATCTTTAATAAACGTAATCTTTAAAACTTGCATGTTTTTTTTTATGTTTTCTTTTTGTTTAAATGATTATTAAATATATATGAACATATGTATGTACCATATAAAAATCACTTTGTATTTTATTATTCTGAAAAAAATAAGAAAAAAATAAGCAGACAACAAAATCTATTAACACAAACGATTTAATTTCATTTAGTTATCGTCCAGTGAAGTATTCGCATTAATATTGAAATAAAATCAGAAGCAGTTTAATGCAAAATTTTAATAAAAAATATAAATAAAGAAAATGTTAACTTTAATATTATTGTGTATTTGCGTATTATTTCTTCTATATGGTTCTTATAAATATTGTACATATAGGCCAGAAGGGTTTCCCCCCGGTTAGTAGTGAAAATTTTGAGAAAACATTAAAATGAACTTTTCAAATAAAATCTAAAACTAATATTTTTTCATTCCTATTTAATATAGGACCACCACGTATTCCTTTGTTTGGTAGTTATTTGTTCATGATGTTATCAGATTTTAAATATTTACATAAAGGAGTTTTAAAATTTTCAAAATGGTATAAATCGGATATTGTCGGTTTTTATGTGGGTCCATTTCCTGTCGTGGCTGTGCATTGCGCCGAAGGCGTTCGAGAAATTTTAACCAATTCCGATTTCGATGGACGTCCTAAAATATATCTATCTCTTATACGTGAACCAAATCTACAATCCGCAGGTATGATATGGTAAAATAAAACAGTAGAATTTAATTATAAATTCGAGACAAGTTGCATTCTAAAAAAACTATTTAAAGTGAACAAGTTAATCATTAGAAGCATTCAAGTTGAATTTAAGAATCGACATTTTTGCTTACATGATAATATATTAATGCAAAATAATTTTGAAAAAATTATTTTAAATATTAAAAAAATTCAAAGCAAAGATCTTATTTATAAATTGCAAATTCTTGGTGAAAAAAGTTTCCTTTTGAATAAAACATAACACCATTTAATAAAATGCTAATCACAAAGTTTTTTCATAAAAATATGTTTTTAAATTTCCAAAAAAAAAACTTAAGATTATTAAAAATTTCTTGGCAATTGAACGTTAAATTTTATAACATTTTAAACTGTTATTTCTTATCAACTGTTTATACTAATTATTGAGATTAATAAAATTCGAACTCTCTGTTTCTTTTTAAATGATATATAAACATATATATAAGAAATTAAACAAATATATATTTATTTTGCTAATAAATAAGAAAATTGAAGAGCTGATACTAATAGATCAACGGTTATATGCGTAAATTAAACACATAATAATTTATAATTATTTTTCGTTATAATCAATCGAAGCTAAGTTTACAATAAGACATTTTTAATCCAGAGACTAGAATATACTTTTCCAAGGTATGAATCATATATTCACCCCTATTCTGCATTTCAATTCGAATCGAAACTCCATTACTAAAATAACAGTATACAAATACGTAGTTACGATCGTAATGCAGAATACACACAATCGTAAAGCATTGAAATAAAATGGAATTGCTTCTTCTTTTTCTTAAGATTCCATTTTTTCGGAAACGAATTCGGAAACGTAATCGAAATGCAGAATAGGGGTGATTAAGTTCTGAATTCTAGACGTTATAATAGCGCAAATTCGCCTTTATACAAAGTTTAATCGTTTGAAAGTTACAAAAAACGTAATTGTTATTCGTTGATAGCCTCCGGTAGGTTAGTGGGGCCTCCGGTAGGTTATTGTTCTAGTCTGGTAGACCGGAGGTGGTGGGTTCGATTCCCACCTGAGGCACTGGTTAAGGAGCGCACAACAGGCCCGATAGAGGCCTAGGTGTATTTCTTCGGATTTGATGTATATACATCCTCCTTTCAAACTAACTAACTAACTAACTATTCGTTGATTAGGTTTGCTACATTATTATAATTCCTTAAATTTATTCCAGTATTTACCAAATAAGGATATTAAGTATTACCAATCTCTAAAATTCCTTTCAGGAATTTTCTTTGAAGAAGGAACCCTCTGGAAAGAACAAAGACGTTTTATATTGCGTTATTTAAGAGACTTTGGATTTGGTCGACGTTTTCAGGAATTAGAGTTGGTCATACAAGAAGAAATCACAGATATGATGAACTTAATACGTACTGGACCAAAATATGAGCATGAAAAACCTTATGTAAAAGAAGGTGGTCTACGCATATTGATGCCCTATTTTTTTAGTCCATTTGCGGCCAATAGTGTTTTTCACATTATGTACAACGAAAGAAAAACACGCAGCGAACAAGCTGAATTGTGGGAACTAGTACGTTTGGGTATGCAATTTCAACGTAATGCCGATGATTATGGTAAATTGGTTGGTATTATACCCTGGATAAGATACATTTTTCCGCAATGGAGTGCCTATAAACCACTTATGGAATCAAATGTTTATTTGTATAAATATTTTGAGGACTTCATTGATCGTCACATCAAAACATATGATGAAGCAAATGAGCGTAACTTTTTGGATTTGTATATAGGAGAAATGAAAAAAGCCGAAATGGAGGGCACTGCTGAGACTTCAACATTTAAACGAAATCAATTTATACTGAGTTTGATTGATTTTTCATTTCCAGCATTTACCGCTATTGGCACACAGTTAGCATTTTTAGTACAATATTTGCTTTTGTACCCAGATGTCCAGAACAAAATACAACAGGAAATTGATGATGTAGTAGGTAGTGGACGTTTGCCTACATTGGAAGATCGTCAATTTTGTAACTATACTGAAGCATGTATAAGAGAAATATTAAGAATTGAGACATTGGTACCATCGGATGTGCCGCATAAGGCTATGTGTGATACAGAATTATTGGGTTATAAAATACCGAAAGTACGTATATCGTTTTTTAGATACATAGCTACCATTTAGTCATTAGTATTCCAAAATTATTGCAAGATATACAAACATTTTGATTTGTAAAGTATCATTTTAACAAGTTTAAATACATCTGTTATTGATTCAATATGTATTTCAGGAAACTTTAGTTGTACCCAGCTTATATGGATATCATAATGATAAGCGCGTTTGGGGTGATCCCGAAAATTTTAGACCTGAACGTTTTCTAGATGATAAGGGTAAATTGTGCTTGAAAAAAGATGTCTCTTTTCCATTTGGCGCAGGTTAGTAAAAACTTTCCTTATTTTGAATCAAATTATCTTTATTAATCTTTCAGGAAAACGCTTATGCGCCGGAGAAACATTTGCCCGAAATATGTTATTCCTAATGACGACGGCTATGTGTCAAAATTTTAGTTTTGTTTTAGGTCCCTCAGATAAACTTCCCGATTTAAGTACAAATCTAAGTGGTTTAATTACATCCCCTAAAGATTTTTGGGTGCAATTGGAAGAAAGAAAATAATAAATAAAATATGTATACGAAATTCCAATGATTAAATGTACATATGTATTTTTCCAATAAATAACGTTTGTTTTAATAAAAAATATTAACATCCTTCCTATAAAAACGACGAAACTAAATAAGGGTAATATAACTTAATTTATTATTTCTTTTATAACTTATTATAGATATATAGGTATGTATGTTTTGCAGATCAACGGAAAAATATTAATAATTTTATAAACATACATATTTAAATAACCATTGTTGCATTATCATTTTCCGATTCCATATTTTTACTTGTATCAGACAAAATATCACCTAGTATTAATTTTTCCCAAGTTTCTCTGTGAACTAAACCAACATCCGAATCATGCCAAATTAAGTCTTGTACTTCCTTTAATGTATGCTTTGAAGGATCAATTCGAAAAGGCCTCCAATCACTTGATGATTCTTTTTCACATATGGCCACGCCTTGAATGAGTTGAGGTAAGGCATTTAAATTGATGTACGTTTGAGTGGCCTGCTTAATGCTGTGTATGCTGCAAGTATTATTTTTCAATAAAATAAATTAAACTATTTTACATAAGTAATATGTACTTACCAATCCATTTGCAATAGTGCTGCTCGTCTCTGTTCTATTTGCTGTTGCAGTGTCTGTTGATATTCGACCTGCATTTTTTCTACCTTTTGTATTGTGTCACATAAGCGTTCCTCTTCATTTTGTTTAAACTTTTCTAATTTATCGTTTTCACGTTTTAATTTGGCCACTTCTTTTTGATATTTTTTTAATTCCAGCTCCTGTTTGGCCAGAGTAGTTTTTAAAGAACCTAAAATAACAAAAGTGTTAATCTTAGTTAATTTCGAAATAGGTGTGCAAGCAAGACTTGTTGTTTTTTCTATTATTTGGAAAAGGCTCCATCAAAAAGCCAAAATTTTCTCCCTTATAAGCTTATAAGACTTCTTTAACACATATAACCAGCATACTGGCTATTTTAGATTATAGTTTTGTCACCCCATCCTACTAGTTCAGTTTGGCTTGCACAAATCACTTTCAATAAATCAAAAGTTTAACCTCCTATCTATCTTGCTTGATCGTACGCAACATCTTTATTGTACATATATGTTGCAATGTACCGGTACCTAGCAAAACATATTTATACTATAATACATTCCTCCATTCCATTCGAGAACAAGAAGCTATTTTCTGAACTGGAGTATTTTTGCTGTACTTACTCATTTGTTCATAGTATTTTGCACTTTTATGTGCTATTTTTGTTTCAACTTTTGTAATATCGCATTCTGCATGAACAATACGTTTAATGCGTCTAGCGAAATCGTATTTACTCATAATAAATTAACTTAATTTCACGTTTTTAAAAATTACTTTAAATTAGACGCCAAACAGAACCCTGCGCCGACAAATATTAAGGGCGGCGGTGACTGACACCAAATATGTCGGCGGCGGCTTAAAATCGACTGTAAGCTGGCTAAGTTTTCAACTACGTTTAGTTTTTAAATTCTCTACAATTTTAAATTTAAACGGAATCCGAGAGATCAGAAAGTGGGATTTTGGAAGCAAATATATTGTTTATAACAACAAAACAGACCAAGCACAAAAGTTGTGTGAGAAATTATACAGGGATGGATAAAAAATTCTTAAAAATTAAAAACAAATCCTTTCTCCAAGTTTTACGAGGATCGGCCTATATTTGACCCTATCCTCCATATAAAACTTCTTGTAAATGTAATGTAATTTTATTCTAATAAATTAAATAATTATTTTTCTGCATTTTTTAATACAATTGTAACTAAATATAAATGCTATGGGCATTTTAAACTCTTTTTCATATAAAAGCTGTGTTCCTTTTCTTGTCATGTTTGCAGGTTTTTACCAGATATTGTAAAAGAGAACAAAATTGAGAAATAATCATGGAAATAATAATAATAATAGTTTCTCTTTGCCACAACTTGTCGGTTTTAGCCAGAAAATTTTTTCCTGGCAATAGAAAATAAATTATTTGTTTAAAAAGTACATTGAAAACAAAAATTTTTTGAAATTTTTTATTTATTGAAAGAGAAATTTAGTTTTTTCTGTTCCCGGACTTTTTACAAGTACGAAGAAAAAATTCATTAATTCTCTTTAGCCAGAAAAGTTCTGGAACAAAGCTAAAATATGTTTATTTTTCTGAATTCTACTTTAAAAAAAAATCGATTTGAAGAACACCAAATTTTAAAAGTTTCAATAAGTGTTAAGATTTTCTTAAAAAAGACAAATAGAACAACATCAATTAAAGGGATCACAAAGAGATTGAAAAATATTCCAAAAAGTTTCACTTTGAAAACATTATTAGAGTGTATGAAAACTCGCAACTCTAAAGGCAGATTATTCCTATTTTAGCGGTAATTTCTTTATGATTAAAATAATTAAGAAGTAAGAGTTATACCTATTCGGCAAATCATATGTCATAAAAAAGCAAATTTCGGAAGTGGTCATATACATATATATGGACATTGATCATTAGATTAATAAGAACGTCAGAGTGACTTTAAGAATCTATTTGTCGGAAATAGTGGGATTTTATTCCAACTGGCAATATTTTGCGAAAAATCGAAAATCGATTATTGGCTTTTCATACCATTCACTACTGCAAACAAAGCAACTGTAATAGTGTCACAGCCAAGATATATTAATCAAGATATATTAATTATAAGGTAGTGTCGTCGGCGAATTCAGAAATACGAAGCGAATTCATTTTATTTTTTATATATGGAGTTTGACAGCATGCCTACACTTCAAAGTGCCAGCACACTGTCAAACTACATATAAAAAAAATCAAAAGTGTATTAGCAAAAAATAATCAGCTGCTCTGTTAACACTACCTTATAATTAATATATCTTGATATTAATTATAAGGTAGGGTTCTATAGTTGAAACGAAAAGTCGACTTTTCGACTTTTAGACTTTTTGCATTTAGTTAAAAGTCGACTTTTCGACCTTTCGACTTTTTCCAATTTATGAAAAGTCGATTTTTCGACTTTTCGACCTTTTTCATTTATTTAAAAGTCGACTTTTAGACTTTTCGACTTTTAGTATTCTATAAATGGTCGACTTTTCGACCTTTCGACTTTTTCCGACTTTTCGACTTTTTCCGACTTTTTTCGACTTTTCGACTTTTTCCGACTTTTTTCGACTTTTTTCGACTTTTTTCGACTTTTTTCGACTTTTTCGACTTTTTCCGACTTTTTTCGACTTTTCGACTTTTTTCGACTTTTCGACTTTACGATTTTTTGCGACTTTTTGACTATTTTAGACTTATTTCGACTTTTTTCGACTATTTTTTTACTTTTTTTTTCCGTTTTTCCGACTATTTTAGAGTTTTTGACCCCTTTTCCACTTTTTTAAAATTTTCGACTATTTTCGACTTTTCGACTTTTTTCGACTTTTTCCGACTTTTCGACTTTTTCCGACTTTTCGACTTTTTCCGACTTTTCGACTTTCTTCGACTTTTTTCGACTTATCGACTTTTTTCGACTTTTCGACTTTTTTCGACTTTTTCGACTTTCCGACTTTTCGACTTTTTTCGACTTTTATTTACAAAGTCGACTTTTCGACTTCTTTCATAGACGATAGTCGAGTTATCAACTTTTTTGGAACAAAATAGTCGACTTCGACTTTTCGACTTTTTTCGACAAAAAGTCGATTGTTCGATTATTCGAAAGTCGATTTATAGAACCCTATTATAAGGTAGTGTCGTCGGCGAATTCAGAAATACGGAGCGAATTCATTTTATTTTTTATATATGGAGTTTGACAGCATGCCTACACTTCAAAGTGGCAGCACACAATTGTTTCTTTTCCGTACACTATCCAGGTTGAACCAAAATTCAACGAACTCATCATATATAATGATAGACCAAAAATTTGAGATTTATATAATGCATACGAAGATGATCTTTGCTATTAATTGCTATTTCTCTATTATTGATGTTACAGACGCAAGTACATCAAGTGATCGGAAGGTATTCCAGTTGCCGCCGATATTTTTAGTGTCAGACGGCGTAGTCGTCAATATTCGTCGGCGCAGGTTTCTAATCCCAGATAATTTGACGTTTTTGTGTTTTTATTATTTTTTCATTATTTATAGTAATTGGGAGAAAAACACCGCGTATTTCTTGAATTTTACGAAAAGTTGCAAAATTTTGCCCATAAATGTAGTATTTTATAAATTAAAACTGTATTAAGATAAACTTTAATATGTGCTTTTTCTAAATATACTTAAGTTTGTTAATAAAAAATAGTATATAAGCAAAAAAAGAAAGAAATAATTTTTAGAAATTTTCAAGACTCCAAACGCGAAAAAATCAAGAACAAGAAGAAGCATTAGCTAAAAATATGGATACCGACAGTGATGATGAGGGCTCCATTGGAAATGGTGATGGCGGTAGCCAGAGTAGTCAACAGGGTGGAGAAGGGGGCTTTGGAATTGACTTAACGGGCATTCTTTTTGGTAACATCGATTCGGAGGGTAAATTAATGGATGATGATGGCGGTGGCGGATTTGATTCGGAATTCAGAGAGCATTTGGGCTCGTTAGCAAAGTAAGTTGTTTTAAAAGAATTAAACAAAATTGTAAATAATTGAATTATTTTAATAGAATGGGTTTACATTCGATGTTAAACGAAGTTATCGAAAAAGAAGATGTAGATGAAGAGCTAGAAGAAACGGATGAAAAAGAAAAGGAAACTGAAGAAACCAAAAAGCCAATGAGTGATTTTGATGCTTTAAAATCTGGCCTTTTAGACCCTAAAGATGAGCAGGAAGATGAAAACGGTGAAATTATCAAAGATGCTGATGCTGTAGATTATTCAGATATAACAGAGCTATCAGAAGATTGCCCTAAGACACCTCCAACACAGAAGACGACAGATGATAAAGCAGATAGTTTGCAAGATTTAGAAGAAGCTATACCGGCTTCTACAGTACAGGCTGGTGTTTCCTCTGCTATTAACAAAGATGATAAAGAACTAATGCCTCCTCCCAGCATACCTGTAAGAAACAATATGCAAGATATGCCGGTCAAGAGTGGTTCGGATAGTGGCATGGATTCTGATTCAAAACAAGAAAAAGGTAAGGTTATATAAAATAAAAAAATCTTAACCCAACTAATTAAGTTATCTTAGCACCAGAACGTAAATTAGATACACCCTTGGCTGATATGTTGCCATCTAAATATGCCAATGTAGACGTGCGTGAATTATTTCCCGATTTTAGACCTGATAAAGTTTTAAGATTTTCACGTCTTTTTGGACCGGGAAAACCCTCAAGTCTTCCACAAATTTGGCGCCATGTTAAGAAAAGGAGACGCAAACGTAAACAGTCCCGGGATCACAAAGTACACAACCCCGGTTCAGATTCTACCAGCGATTCCGAAGAACCGCGCAAAAAAGGCTTTGGTGTACATTATGGGCCTGAGCCAAAGCCAGCACAATGTCAGTCGGATGATGAGGACAAACTATTGAGCATTTTCAATGATGAGGATATTAAGCATGAACCTGAAAGTGGTGATAATAGTGATAGTAAACCAAAAATAGCAGATTGGCGTTATGGACCGGCACAAATTTGGTACGACATGTTAGAAGTGCCAGATTCGGGAGATGGTTTTAATTACGGCTTTAAGGTACGACACGAACATAAAAATTCTAAATCTATGCAACACATTAAAAAGGAAGAGCCTAAAGAAGAAGTGGTTGAAGAACCCTTAGCGGATGATGCGTTTCTTATGGTCTCTCAACTGCATTGGGAAGACGAAGTTGTTTGGGATGGCAATGAGATTAAAGCAAAAGTGCTACAAAAGTTAAATTCTAAAACTAATGCAGCTGGTTGGTTACCATCTAGTGGCTCACGAGCGTTTACACCTGCTGGAAAAACGTTGCCGGTGACAGGAGCAACAGGTGGTAAAATAACGGGTTCAAGTAGCAGTTCTTCTAGCAAACAAAAATCTAATCAAAAGTGAGTTAACCACATTCCCTAATATGTATTTGTAATCATACTTTGTTTTTAGCTTACCCACCAAACCTCCTGAAGCTGTGGACGATACTTGGTATAGTATATTCCCAGTGGAAAATGAAGAATTAATCTATAGCAAATGGGAAGATGAAATTATATGGGATGCAGAAGAGATGACTAAAATACCTAAACCTAAAGTTTTAACTTTAGATCCAAATGATGAGAATATTATATTGGGTATACCCGATGACATCGATCCCTCCAAAATTAATAAGAATACAGGGCCACCACCCAAAATTAAAATTCCACATCCTCATGTTAAAAAATCTAAAATTTTACTGGGCAAGGCAGGTGTTATTAATGTTTTAGCTGAAGATACACCACCGCCACCACCAAAATCTCCGGATAGAGATCCATTTAATATATCAAATGACAGTTATTACATGCCCAAAGCAGAGCCAACTTTACGTTTGAAAGTGGGCGGTGGCAGTTTAATACAACACTCAACGCCTGTTGTAGAATTGAGATCACCATTTATTCCCACACACATGGGACCAATTAAGTTAAGAGCATTTCACCGTCCTCCTCTGAAGAAATATTCCTACGGTCCACTTTCACAATCAGTGTCACATAGTGTGTTGCCTTTAATGAAGCACATCTCTAAAAAGGCTAAACAACGTGATGCTGAACGTATTGCCTCGGGTGGCGGTGATGTATTCTTTATGCGTAATCCCGAAGATTTGAGTGGCAAAGATGGCGATATTATACTGGCAGAATTCTGCGAAGAACATCCACCCTTAATGAATCAAGTTGGTATGTGTTCGAAAATTAAAAATTACTATAAACGTAAAGCTACCAAGGACAATGGTCCACAAGACTTTAAATATGGTGAAACTGCTATTGCACACACTAGTCCGTTTTTGGGTATTTTACATCCCGGTCAATGTATACAGGCTCTAGAGAACAACATGTATCGAGCACCTATTTATCCACACAGTGTAAACAACACAGACTTTTTGGTCATACGGACACGCAACAACTACTGGATACGCGAATATAATGCCATCTTTACTGTAGGTCAAGAATGTCCGCTGTATGAAGTGCCAGGTCCCAACTCCAAAAGAGCCAATAACTTTACTAGAGACTTTTTGCAAGTGTTCATTTATCGTTTGTTTTGGAAGAGTACAGATAATCCCAGACGTATACGTATGGATGATATAAAACGTGCTTTCCCCGCCCACTCGGAAAGTAGTATACGTAAGAGACTGAAACAGTGTGCTGACTTCAAGCGTACTGGAATGGATTCAAATTGGTGGGTTATTAAACCAGAATTTCGTTTACCTTCCGAAGAAGAAATTCGTGCTATGGTTTCACCCGAACAATGTTGTGCGTACTTCAGTATGATAGCGGCAGAACAGAGATTAAAGGTGCTATTTGTTATTTTTAGAGTTTCTAAATAGTAGTCTTACTTTTGTGTTTTTTTCTTATAGGATGCTGGTTATGGTGAAAAGTTCTTATTTGCTCCTCAAGAAGACGATGATGAAGAAGCTCAACTCAAGCTTGATGATGAAGTTAAAGTAGCACCTTGGAATACAACAAGGTTTGTACATACATATTACTAAAACGATTTTCTAGGCATAAATAATAAATGCATTGTTTTACAGAGCTTATATACAAGCCATGCGAGGAAAATGTTTACTACAACTTACTGGACCCGCAGATCCTACAGGTTGTGGTGAAGGTTTTTCATACGTGAGAGTACCAAATAAACCTACGGTAAGTATCAGAACATAGTAAAACAACAATTTCTTATTAACAAAAATATACCTCCGATTTACGTTTTAGCAAACAAAAGAAGAACAAGAATCCCAACCAAAACGTACAGTGACCGGTACCGATGCCGATTTACGTCGTCTACCTTTACAAAGAGCCAAGGAACTGCTGCGTAAATTCAAAGTACCCGAAGAAGAAATAAAAAAACTCTCTCGATGGGAAGTCATTGATGTTGTTCGTACATTATCTACCGAAAAGGCCAAGGCTGGTGAACAAGGCATGGATAAATTCTCCAGAGGTAATCGTTTCTCAATAGCTGAACATCAAGAACGTTATAAGGAAGAATGTCAGCGTATATTCGATTTACAAAATCGTGTTTTGGCTAGTTCGGAAGTTTTGTCTACAGATGAAGACGAATCATCAGCTTCTGAAGAATCCGATTTAGAGGAATTGGGTAAAAATCTGGAAAACATGTTGTCGAATAAAAAGACTTCTACTCAGTTGACGATGGAAAGAGAAGAACAGGAAAGACAAGAATTGCTTAAGAAAATTATGGAAGACGAAGAAGGCAACAAAAACAAAGGAGATAAAAATAAAGATGGCAATGCCGATAGTCAGCAGCAGTCTTTACAAAATTCAAATCAAGGTAGAATATTGAAAATTACCAGAACATTCAAAGATTCAGAGGGTAAAGAATATACCAGAGTAGAGACCGTCAGAAGACAACCTATTATAGATGCTTATGTTAAAATACGTACCACTAAAGATGAACAGTTCATAAAACAATTCGCCACTCTGGACGAACAGCAAAAGGAAGAAATGAAACGAGAGAAGAGAAGAATTCAAGAACAATTAAGACGTATTAAACGCAATCAAGAAAGAGAACGCTTGGCTCAATTGGCGCAAAATCAAAAACTACAACCCGGAGGCATGCCCACATCTTTGGGTGATCCCAAAACATCGCAAAGTTCTTCGCACAAAGAAAGGGACAACAGTCATAAAGAAGTTAGTCCTTCAAGAAAGAAATTCAAATTGAAACCAGATTTGAAACTTAAATGTGGCGCCTGCGGGCAGGTAGGCCATATGCGTACCAACAAGGCTTGTCCTCTATACACGGGTACTCAAGGTCCACCCTCTTCATCCATGAATGTATCCATGGCCGAAGAACCTGAGGAGGAACCAGAAAGAGAAGAAGAAAGGAGAGTTGAAAAGAACGTAGAGGAAGATGATTTGGTAAATGTTGATGGTACGAAAGTAACATTAAGCAGTAAATTATTGAAACGTCACGATGAGGGTAGTCGCAAGAAAGCTCTGCTGTTGAAAGTACCAAAAGATGTTATGGGTAAAAAGAAGAGAAGAATGGCCAGTGATATACACTGTGATTATTTGCAACGACACAATAAAACTGCCAATCGCCGAAGAACTGATCCAGTGGTCGTACTGTCTTCTATACTAGAAGAGATACTCAATGATTTAAGGGCTATGCCCGATGTAACACCATTTATGTTTCCCGTTAATGCCAAGGTAATTTGTTAATAAGAACTCTAACAACGTTATCTATTATTTTTTTCTATCATTCCAGTTGGTTCCCGATTATTATCGCATAGTTACTAAACCCATGGATTTACAAAGTATGCGCGATAATATACGCCAGAAACGCTATCATAGTCGTGAAGAATTTCTGGCCGACCTCAATCAAATCGTGGAAAATTCGACTTTATACAATGGGCCAAATAGTTCTTTCACCAATGCCGCTCAACGCATGTTAAAAAGTTGCTTTGATTTATTGGCCGAAAAAGAAGACAAACTTATGCGTTTGGAAAAAGCCATTAATCCCCTATTGGATGATGACGATCAGGTGGCTTTATCATTTATATTCGAAAAACTGCATGGCAAAATTAAACTTATGCAAGAAAGTTGGCCTTTCCTTAAACCGGTCAACAAGAAACAAGTCAAAGACTATTATACGATTATAAAGAAACCCATGGATTTGGAAAGTATTGGTAAAAATGTTGAAGGTGAGGCTACGTTGAAAATTGATTATACAAATGTAAATGTTTTTAAATTTTTATTTAATATTCAATAGCTCACCGCTATCATTCACGTGCCGAGTTTTTGGCAGACATTGAATTAATTGCTACAAATTGTGAACAATACAATGGCAGTGAATCTCGTTTTACGAAAAATGCAAAACATATTTTAGAATATGCTAGATCACAATTAGATGAGGTGTGTAGAATGTTTTTTATATTTTATAAATTTAATAGTTTTATATGAAAAGTTTTAATTATAAAAAATTAAATCGCTTTAATATTTTTATAGTTTGCTGAACATTGCACACAATTAGAACAGAATATAGCTAAGGTACAAGAGCGTGCACGCGCTGATGCCGAACTTGATGATACCTGGGGTGGCGATGATCAAGACTATGATTACATGCGTACAAGTCGTTCTAGTACTCCCGAAAATGATTTTATTGATGTTGAGGGCAATGAGAGACCATCAACCTCAACCGCCGCTTCCTTCCAACGGGGCATTGGTGGTCATATATCACTGACAACCGGACAACCTGCCACAGCACAAACACCAGATATGGCTCCACCAGTAGATATTAAACGTGGTCGTGGACGACCTCGCAAACATCGTGATACAGTGGAAGAGGGTAAGTTTGTATGTCTTTTGCTTTTCATTTACTAGAATGGAAGTGAAATGTGTTTTTTTTTAATTATTTTAATAAAATGCTTCAAATTAACGGCTTTTTATACCCTTCACCATGTGTAATAAATATGAATCAATCCTGATTTAAGTAAGGATTTTTTCTTTAATTTAAAATTAAAGTTCGTATTTTTGCATACAGTTATTTAAGACGATTGATAGTTTTTGAAAAGTTCATATTAAGAACATCAATCAGTAGTAATATATTTTTTTTAAATAAATTCTTTGTATTATATGTAGTCTAATTCAATAAAAATAGCTTTTATAAAGAAGAAACTATTAAATAAATTAATAAATTTTCTCTTATTGTTCGCAATGATATTGTAATAATATTTTTAAAATTGCAACAAGTACTGGTACACAAAACGAGTGAAGAGTATAATAAATTTGCTAAGGCCAAGTCGTTTCGAATTTTCATTTAATAAACATAGATTTTATATATTGATTTTCTTATCTTTTTCATTTTTAATTTTATTGCTGCTTACTATACAGATCTTTATTTTTTATTTTATTTAAAAAATTCTTTACTATTTATGGGTTGCGGTATATTTTATAGTTTTTGTTTTTATTATTTATTTTTTCTTTATTATTTTACGTTTATTTTTTTACAAAATCAAAAAAACTAATCATCATTTTATGTAGGTTTGAACTTAACCTATATTTTATTGTTTATTTTAAATTTCTTCTAACAATCAACCATTAAAAAAACACCAACACTTGCCAAATTTTTTTAGCAAATAATATTTTCCATTAATTACATATTGTTCTTTAATCTAAGCGAATTTATGTGGGAAGGTTTTGAAGTTATTTAAAACTCAAAATTAATAACAAATGAAGGGTAGATAAATTAGCATAAATTTTAATTTATATAAACCCTCAATGTATGTACATATGTACTTGGAACATTTTAATGGTCTTCCTTGCTGCTAAAATTTTACTTTCCTGTGCAAATATGAAAACAAAGACATATAAACAATACAATAATAAATTCTGCTAAAATATTCAAAAGAAAATGTCCGAAATAAATTTCATACCAATTTTTAAGATTCTTGAGTTGGCGCAAGTTTAACGAACATTTCAAATTTTCCAAATTAAAGTGAAAAATATCAAGTAAATAATGCCAAATAAACAAATCTTCAAAACCGTCGCACTAAATGTTTGCAAATAAAAATTATAAAATAATACCTTCAAAGCCTCGTGTCGTCAACAGTTTTAAAAATTCCACATAAGCAAAAATTTAAGCAATTTTTGGAAAAAAAAATATTTTGTTTTCAATCATATAAAAGTTTATTTTCAAAAGAAAACAAATTTTGTGCCGTCGTCACATCATGATTAAATGTTGTAAATTGATATTTCTTCTTTTTTTTTTAATACAATTATTTAATTATAATTTTTGTGTTTTTTCTTTTAATTTTTCTGTTCAATTTAATTTTTTTGTTGTTTTTGTTGTAATATTAAAAAATTTTAAAACAAATTTTCTTTTAATTTATTCCTTCCTGAAAAAAACCCCAAATAAAACAAAATAAAACGTTTAAAATCTCACATAAAAATGAGAAACGAAACAACAACAACAAGCCAAACGAAACCAAACCAAAAATGCGTTACAATTTCTATACTTTTAGTCAAATTTAATCCGAATGCTGTTAAACGTGGTCGTGGTCGTCCCCGTAAGGACAGCCTAGCCTCAAATATAAGTAACCCACATAATTCCTCCTTTCTGGAAGAAGGTAAGACTAATAACTACTGCTACTACTACTACTACTATTTGCAAATAATTCAAAACAAAACAAAAACAAATTCTAATCTAATGCTTAATTAATAATTAAATCAAATGCAACAATTCTAACTTTACACTCAAAAACACACACACACAATATGTTCACTAATAATACCCAAACTTTTTCTTAATTGTAGAAAAAATCAACTTTTTTTATTTTTTTCTTCAATTTGACATAATTTAGCACTTTCTTTAAACTTTTTCACACTTTTTTTAATAATCTGTTGTTAATTGTTTATTATATCTATTACGCTTTACTAATTCATACAATCATCATGTTATATACAATTTTTGTGTTTATTTAAGCTTTTTTAGAAATCTTACTCTTTTGGTCCTTTTTATTAATTTTTGAATTAAATCATGATACAACCATATTATCAATTAAATTAAATTTTAATTTTTGAATTAAAATTATTTCAGAAATTTGTTTATTTTGAACAATTTTAGTTTTTGAAATTGTGTCGTAATAAATGTTGTGTTACATAGAGCATAGTATTTTGAAATATTTTTATACTCTACTGTATATATATTTTTTTTTCTAAAAAGAAAAACAAATTTTAAATTATACATTTGTACCTCATTAACATTTTATATCAATTTTTTATAAATGTTTTGTAAAGTTTTTTTTTTTATTTAATTTACCTCATTATTCTACTTGTAAATTGTTTACCCTTTTACCTCTAGATCTGCAATGTTCTACGGACGATGATGAAGATGGCTTCCAGGAAGTCTCAGAAGATGAAAATAATCCCGCAAGTTACTTGGATCAAAGTGAACGTGTTCATTCAATGTCAAATGCTGGCGGCAGTGAAGGTGGTTCTGATCTTATAGATGCTGCTAATATTAAGATGGAAATGAAAATTGAACCGCCTCAAATGGGTGGAGGTAAGTATAAGTTACTTACATGCTTTCTATGCTAATTTTATCAAAAAGTCAATTTTTCATTAAAACTAGACTTCGTTTTTTTTTAAATATAATTTTTACAAAAAATTTAAATTTTCATCATATTTTATCTGTAAAAAATAATTTCGTCAAAAATTAAATTTTTATAAAAAAAATTAAATTTATCATCACAAACGATAATAAAATATAAATAAATATTTTGCAATCAACGATTCCATTTTCATAAAAAGGCTTTTTTTACCCAAAACTTAAAAAAACATTGGTGAAATTCTAATGTATTTCCATACTTTCAGATGACTCCATGGATTTGGATCCTAACTACGATCCATCAGATTTCCTAACAATGCACAATCGTATAGGCAGTAATAATGATAATAATCAACAGCAGCAAGATAATAAAATGTCCCAATATCTGCAACACGATGAAGCCCAAAATGAAAATATTCCAACAACAAATCAAATGCCCTTAATGATGGGCTCAAATGATAATATGGGCATAGATGATGATTTGGCCATTTCAGAAAGTGACGAAGAGGATGATGGTAATGTACGTGTTAAAAGAGAAATTTTCAATGATCAAATGGATGATGAACAAGATCAACAGCAACAACAACAGCAGCAACATATGCAGCAATCTATGATTGATATGGAAATGCAACAACAACAAGAACAATTACCGATTCAGCCATATGATAATATTGATGCTGCAAAAGATGAATACCAACAACAACAACAACAACAGCAGCAACATCACCAGTCCCAAAATCAATCCCATCATGATGATAATAATGATGATGACTGGTTAAGATTTTAAGAGATGAATTTTTTCACAACTTTGTAAGATGGTTTTTGTAAAGTAAATAAAGTATGCTTTAATTTTGTAAAAGATTTGATTCCCTTTTTTTATTAAAAGTTTCAAAGTATGTATTAAATTTTAAAAAATTAATCTTATTATTACACTGCCAACCAATACTACGGAATTATTTTACTACAATCCCTTTTTAAGTAAAATTGTGATTCCGATTTTGTATATGAATTAACATTTAATTATACCTTTTTTGCTTTATCTAAAGAAACAAAACACAAAAACTTATTAATTCCCCACTCGATCCGAATAGAAATCTGTGACGTGTATAATTTTAAAATTTGAGTTCAAAATCAGACCTGCAACTGAGTTCTGTAACAAAGGACTACCAGTGGTAGTCAAGGCGATTCAGATTTTATAGATATATTCCATATAAAAGTTGAAACAACGTGTCTTTATAGGGACAGTAATGTAATCTTATTCAAGTATATTCTCTAAAATTTGTTTATGTATTTTGCAACATCAATAAAAATATCAGTGAATGTGAGGGCGTTAGAGATTTTAACGATAATGGTTAATATAAATAATGATTCAACCTTCAATTCAATAGATTTTAATCCAACTGAATTCAAAAGAAACAATATTCAATAAATATCACATTTCTATTGAAAATTTTCGAATAAAGTTTACTCCAAGATATTTGATACTTTTAAATCAACTTTCTGTTTTTAATTGCATTGAAAACTTTTAGAAAAATCTTAAATAAAAAAATCTACTTCTCTAATTCTAAACTTAAAATAGAATACGAAAATTATCGTAAAATAGGTATGCAATTTTTTTTTACAAAAGTTTAAGATGTCCGGTTACTTGATCGATAGCTTCAACAGCAGCTGGGCCAATGGCCAAAACAGTCTTGGAATTAGGTTCAATCTGTGTGCGACCGGCATCACGAATCAAACAGGTATTTAGGTTTCTAGCTTCAGCTGCTCTTTTTATAGCCATCATTTCAGCTTCACTCTCCACTCTTAAAGCAATTTTAGCACAGCCTGAATTCTCCCAAGCCCTTACAACACTGGGCATTTTACGTACAGCCTTTTGATAGGCACCTACAGCACCATGACCACATTGGGCAGCAACTTTACCCTTTCCCATCTTAAGATCATTACGTACCACAAGTACCATTTTATAGTTGAAACTAAAACTTGTATAAAGCTGAAAAAGTATTTATTTTTAAGTGTCTTTCTTTATACAAATATAATTAAATAACTTACCGGTTCATCCTTTGTTTCACTGGATCCTGCTGCTCCCTGTTCTTCTAATTTTTTACCGGCTTCATTCTCTTTAATATCATGCCTTTTAAGGGCATATTTATAACCCACAAAAAATGATAATAGAACAGCTAATCCATTAACTATTTGATTTGTATCTAATAATTTAGTATCACCCATTTTTTGTTTGATTTTTATTATAAATATAAATTTTTCTTAAAAAATCTGAAACCACATTGGGCCTCAGAGCCCTGCGCCGACAAATATTAAGGGCCGCGGCTGACACTAAAAATATCGGCGGCGGCTTAAAATCGATGTAAGAATGCTATATTTTCAAAGTGGTTATTAAGTAGTCGTTATAAATAAACACAAAAAAATAATAATCTTAAATGTGGCCTTGTTTGCAAAATTTTGTTTTTTAGTTAAACGAAAAATATCAGTACAATGACGTAAAATCGTCACTTCCATGTGCTAGAGACCTTGATTTGCCATCTTTTAACCGTTTGATTTTTACAAGTAAAGTATTATTTGTTCTCCATATAAAATTGTTTGCTGGCTAACGCTATTGTGACTTGCGCTACTATGTATCGTAGGCCAGAATAAATATATTTATATCCGGTGGTAACACTGTAAGTCTACCTGTCGAAGAAAAATTCAAATGCCACCGCCGCCGAAAATTAAAATATCCGCAAAACAGTGGACGCACAGTAGTACGAATGCTCTTAAATACGAATTTCCAATAATACGAAAGTCACATTTTTTTGCACTGTCCAATCTATAGGTAGTTATTCATACTACCTATACAATTTTTCTATTCGATGGTCTTGATGACCATCATGTTTGTGCAACAAAAAATTTTACTAATTTTCTTTATTTTATTTTTTTACAAAAAAAAAATAAAATTTCAAATATCTATTATTTGTATCATGGTTTAGACCAGGGTACACTGGTTTAGACCATAGCTGTGGTGTAGACACTAAAAATTTAGAATATGATTTTAAACATATTATAACCAAAGAATATTGCTTTTTTATAATAAGTTTTGAATTTCAAAATATTTTCTTCAAAATTTTAGATTTTTAACCTTTCAGATCCCGCAATTGTCGTTAAAAAATTAAAACAGCTAAAAACTTAGGCTGATTAAAACCGATTTTGAGCCGCTGCCTAAATTTTTAGTGTCAGCCAACGTCGTTTTTAATACTCGTCCGCGCAGTTCTCTGGCAACACTGTCAGTTGACGTGGTATAAAAACAAGCGGCTTTTTACAAGTCAGAAAATTTTGCAAAAAGCCAGGAAAAAATTGGATAGTTTCTCAAATAAATTTAACATTTTCAGGGCAGTATTTCATTAATAAACAAACAACAAAATGGGTTTAGCTGAGACACTGCAAATCGATGAAATGGTGCAGGACTTCAAGCGTATGAATAAACGTCAGGTAAGTGTTTGGGAAAGCTCAAACGAAAAAGTGGCTTGCACACACATACACGAACCTAATGAAAAATAGAAAAACATGTCAACGAGATATAATGAAAAATGTTTACCGCATACAAGTGCTACACGTATGCACTAGAACTGGTCACGTCAAAAAATGATGCACATTTCTATTTATACTTTGTGGTCCTTTTTTTAGTCACTGTATCAATTCTTGAGTTTTGCCATGATTGTTTCATCCGCCTTGATGATCTGGAAGGGGTTAATGGTGGTAACTGGCAGTGAATCACCCATTGTGGTGGTTTTGAGTGGCAGTATGGAACCCGCATTCCATAGGGGTGATCTCTTGTTCCTTACCAACTACAAAGAGGAACCAGTACGTGTAGGTGAAATTGTTGTCTTCAAAGTAGAGGGTAGAGACATACCCATTGTGCATCGTGTTATTAAATTACATGAAAAGTATGTAGCTAGTATCTCTAGTATAGTACAAATAACATATGTTTTATTTTACCTTATAGGGAAGACGGTTCCGTTAAATTTTTAACTAAAGGTGATAATAACAATGTAGACGACAGAGGTTTATATGCTCCCGGCCAGTTGTGGTTGACGAAAAAGGATATTGTGGGCCGTGCCAGAGGGTTCTTGCCCTATGTTGGCATTATAACAATATTTATGAATGAATATCCTAAAGTTAAGGTATGTTGTCTTAGTTAATTTACCTTATGCTTAAATGTGAAATTAATTTCTTTCTCTATTTCACAGTGGGCGATTTTATCGATTTTAGCCATTTTTGTTTTACTGCATCGTGAATAGTGTGTCCCATTAGTTATACTTTTTAAATTAAATAAGACTTGAAAAATCTGCTGCAACAACAACAACAAAATACAAAATTTTCAAAACAAAGCTCTCAAACACACACAAAGAGGAAAACAACGCAAATTCTTTTTTTAAGATTAGTATTGGTTTCGTATTTTTTTTGTTTGAATTAATTTTGAAGTTTGAGCTGAACAAAAACAAGAAATTTTAAATAAACTTTATTTACATTTAATTTGTATTGATTGCCTTAATTACTAATACAGTGTTCAATTAAAAAAAAAACTCCAAAACTTGTTTCGAAATTTATTTTTAAGTCCAATATAATTTATTGTTTATCTATTGTTTTTAGTTCTCAAAAAAGTAATATTTCAAGGAATTAAAAAAACTGCATTTTAAAAATTTATAAATGAATAAAAACGAATTTGATGGAAAGATGAAATTATTTAATTTTTCAAGGGTTATTAGAAATATGTATACCGATTTACCGCATACGTCGTCGAAAAAGCTTTCGTAACGAAAAAACATTTCGATATCAAAATTAAGCTAAAATATAAATTTATTACTTGATATCTAATGACATCATCCGAAAAATGGAAACTGCAACTGAGATTTGGACAACAATCTCTTAACTATACACTAGCAAAGGTTCTCCACAAGACAAGATCAGTCGAGCAACTTTTCTTAAAGAGGCTATTGACTGATTTTCCAAATATACTTTTGCTTAACGGTCTACAATTATTTATATCTTGTACATTTGCAAATCTGTTTGCAACATATGTGTATACATATCGTCATCTGAAATACATAACAGCGTATCATTAAGAAAGCTTTTATTCCAATATTAGTTTGCTTTAAAAAAAGTAATAAAACAAAGCCTTAGTACTGAAAACCATTTGACATCTTGTTTTAACAATAAATACGAGAAAAACCGTTAAAGTTTTACGGCCTTATGCAAAAACGATTATTAAAGCTAACAATGGTTTACTACACACTTTTTCCACATAAAAACAGGTTTTAATAACCATTGTTAACTTATTGTTTGTTTGTTTTAATTTTAAGTTGCTCCCTTAACAATATGATACCACTAAGAAGGTATTATTTGGCCTCGAAATATTCATAACGCCATCACTAATTACGACTTTCGCCTAAAAGAGGCTCGTCCAAGAACTGCCAATCCGAACTATACCTTCTGGAACTCCGCTCCTGAGTTTACAGATCTCCACAAAAATCTTAAATAAGTTTTGTTTGGTACTCCTCGAAGGTCTTTATCCACCCAGAGCTGAATTACGAATAATTGTTAACTTAATAATCGTTTTTGCATAAAGCAGTTAATTTATCGGCTTATTTTCCCTCTCATCTCTAAAATTTTCAAAATGATACGTTATTTTGCATTTTAGATGACGATGACTTAAAACTTTAAATAATAAACTTGTTATCTTTTGAATCAGCTCACCAAATATTGACTTTACGTCAAAAATGTTTAGAAATTATTTCTTAGAATGAACCAAGCATTCATATGCTGGTGGGAACATCATTACATTATTTCTTCTCCATACAAACGGGGCCACCCCAATGTATATATCGCTCATTTACTACCAATCCGTCGATCATTTTGAAAGTTATTTAAAAAGGATTAAAATGTCATAAAACATTCAGTGCGGTCTACTCAAAACCATGATCGGTATATTTCATAATTTTTAGAAAATTACAAAATATGAATATGACTTTCAAATACATACATACATACATATTCACATTTGTTTAACATTTCCTGTTCTAAAAAGTTATCGAAAATGTAACTAAAGTTTTTTAAAAAAGCACTAGTTACTAACCCGATATTTTAAAAGCTGTAAAAACTGAGACAAAATCACTAGGTTGACAACACTGGAAGGTCATAATAAAGCTTACTTTCAAAACGACTCACAGTGAAATACGGATGCAAAATTCGATGTAAAAATAAATATTATTAACTATAAATTAATAAATAACATATTTTCGTGTTAATATAAAGTGAATTACGTGTTATATAACTAAAAATATTAAATTCTTGTATTTTATACGAAATTTATATTAGAATATGTGTGATGATGCAAAAATAAATTCCGGTTTTGCAAATTTTTGTTTGTTTGTTTGTTAGATTTTTTTTGTGATGTTTGTTTTTGTACTGTGAAGATGGACAATGCATTCACATGCATATAAAATCTAAGAATGAAAGTCTTGTACATACTGTGATTTGATT
>NW_023995525.1:42500-102998 GCF_015586225.1 Lucilia sericata | reverse complement strand
GCATGTACCTTGATGAGGATCCCATCTTGGTGTGATTGCAATCCCGGGCAAAAGTGGCAATGTCCTTGCCCTTTCCTTGAAATAATTTGACATAATTTTGAACCAGAGAACCACATAATCTGGTATAACGGATGCCCACAGTAATTTGTTCTAGCTAGTGAATTAGTTGAGGTTCCTTCGTAGTGGCTGTTGTTTAAACCCAAATTCGCGGGGAGAGAATGTCGATTAAAGGACTGATGCACGGTGAATTCTATAATGCGCGATAAGTTCGGTGCTGTTGCCGAAGTCAACAAATACCCCACAGAGGAGTGACTAAGCGTTGGAAATGATGTGTTAAGTATACAGGATATACGAATCGTACCCGCCCGTATACCTAGAGTGTGCGCGTCGGATGTTGTTCTCTATGATTGTGTCAAATGATTGAAAAGTGTACTGGGTTGAATGGTTATGGATGAAAGTTATCTTATATAAATGATACCATTGAATTTTCCTTCCTTGAATACCTTTATAGGTGCTATTGCAGACTCAACAGAGGCTACCCCATCTGTGTGGTTTTAAACGGAAGTTTTTACATCTCGGAAGTTAAACAATGGTGCAGAAATGGTCAAAGATTTGATAGTTAGTAATTGAGCAAAGTGTTTGTACATGGACCGGTAAAACCATGTACAAAAATTACCACCCGCGTGTAAGATACACAAAGGAGGGTTGGTGAGTCCCCATAAAAGCTCACATTGTGGGTGAAAAAGACCACCGTGAAATAAGGGCAACACAACAGATGTTCACCTAAAGCACTTCAAAATTCATACTCTTCTCACAATATTCTGAAGCTCAGTTTCCTGAAAATTGTTCTTCCGGTTATTCTAGAGTTTAATATGGTTCTAAATTTAAACTTAGCAGCTGATATCTGTAGGAAAATATGTTAACCATATTTAATCCAATCTATTTACCATATCCTATGATAACAACGACTTCCACATTGAAGCTAAGGTTGTGGCAATGTAGTTCTCGGTTTTCGGGTTTCCAATGGAGGTCCATAGACTCGTTTAGAACCATCCACAAGAACAAATTACTACTATAAGTCGTATTTGGGACCAATGTCTCACAGTTAATGAAAAATTTATGTTTCCGGTTTTCGATCTGGCACATCTAGTTTTTTTATATAACCATCTGTTATATTCAATAAACAGTGATGGAGTGTACTGTAATCGGCTTTGTTTAATTCGCATTATAATAAAAGCCGCTCGGCTCTAAAATTTTCAAATATCTAATGTATATTTCCATTGGACATAATGAAATGCTCATGGATCTTCTTATAACTAAGTAACATGTTCGCTGAACTGCTTGTATAAAGAATTACATCAGATTATTAAAGTTTAAATAAGAAATGGTTTAGTTACGCTTTTATAATTCCATATTTGGACTAAAACCCTTATGAAATGGAATTAGAAATTCTTATCTTCCTTTTGATTCCGAAAAGACAGATATACGGTTCTTAGCAATTCTTCGGTTAAGGTCCTTAGAAGATAACTAAAATTTCACCCTGTGTTCTGTGTCCGAGACAAACTTTTCCTCACAGTTATATCGTTTGGGAATGAATATTACTCTTGAGTTCTGCTATCTAAGCCGAGTATACATATACACCTGTTTACATAAATATAACCAGGAGTTACGCTCAACAAGCTTACCATGATATTAATCCCAGTATATAGTGGCCTTTTTAAAATTCCGAATCTTTCTTGTTACCCAGGATTCCATCAAGACAATTGCGAACGTTTTTGTATCGGCTGGGAATAATGTTCTGTCTTAAACGATTTCTGATAAGGGTTCCAAAAATGTTCCAATTAAGTAATCAAGTCTTTCGGATTCAACTGTGTTTGAAGTTTTTGAATCGTATATTCCGCTCCATATTATTTCGTAAAACTAATAAGTCTATAATTTAACATATCATTAGATTAGTACGCAAACGTGCCAAGTCTTACTCAGTCAATTTTACAGTAGATGCAGAGAAACGTCATAATCCTCCAATGAATTTTTTTAAAGTATTTCATAACTGGTATTGAAAAACGACAAAACAAGGAAGAAAACAGCGTTTACAGATTTTAACAAGTTAGAGTGCTTAAATACCCTCACCAGCAAGCTACTTTTTATTAAAACCCATTTTACTATCTAATTTTTAGATAACTTGACAAACTTTTTGTTTCCGTACTGAGGGTACTAATATTTATGCATATGTTGAACTAATTTTGATTAGGTCCAGAAAAAGTTATATTAATAGGCCTGTTCGCTTTTTTGGAAATGGTACTTACAAATATGGGAGTTGTGACCGATAGTTAATGAAATATGTACTTTGTGTTAAGTGATTTTCGGAAGTGGACTTTATAAAGGAGCTGTGAACAATTACTGACCTATCCGGAAAAAATTCGGAAAGTGATTCATATATAGACAAAACAAAATTGTGTCGAATTTTATCAAGATAGCTTTATTTGATAATGAAATATGTGCGTTTAAGTGATTTTTTGAAGTGGACCTTATATGGGAGCTATTAACAAATATGGACCGATCCGGAAAAAATTTTGGTAAAATAATTTAGCTTTATTATCCAAAGAAAGTTGACTTTATATAGGACCTATGACCAATTACGGGCATAACCGGAAAAAAATTCGTAGAGTGATTCATTTATAGACAAAACATATTTCTGTCGAATTTTATCAAGATAGCTTTATTTGACAATGAAATATGTGCGCTAAAGTGATTTTCGGAAGTGGGCCTTATATGGGAGCTATGACCAATAATGGACTGATCCGGAAAAATTATTTATATATACATAAAACATATTCAAGTCGAATTCTATCTCTATAGCTTTAGAATTCAATGAAATATATGCGTTTAAATGATTTTCGGAAGTGGACCTTATATGGGAGCTATGACCAATAATGGAGCGATCCGAAAAAATTTGGTGGAATGATTTGTATATACACAAAATATATTCAACTCGAATTTTATCCAAATAGCTTTAATTATCAATGAAATATGGGAGCTATGACCAATTGTGGACCGACTAATATCTACGTTAGTACTGTGATTTCTGTTTATATTATATTTGCATGTACAAAATTTTCTGTTGATACCGATATATTTGAGAGAGTTATTAATGATAAACTCATTTCCAGGAATATATACCTTTGTAAGGGGGCCATGGGATATATAGAATCAATTGTTATGAATTTGAACATACTTTATCCCTGGCAGAAAACAATAATGTGTGACAAAATTCATCGAAACATCTTTAGAAGTTTCTGAGAAAACTACTTAAGAATTGGGAAAAAAACTTAATTTTTTCCGAGTGAAATTTCTACTCATAACTTTTTACTTCGTGAACCGATTTTTCCTATTTTCAATACCAAACTGCTTAGGATATTAACAAATATTTCTGTGAATTCGGTTGATTTCCTTTTCATAGTTTTAACGTGAGCGTGTTTTATACAGACAGACTGACGGACATAGTTAAATCGACTCAGAATTTCACAAGGACCCAGAATATACATATATACTTTGTTGGGTCTAAGATGAATATTTCTTGGTATTACACACGGAATGACAAACTTATATATACTCTCTATCACCACTGATGGGGGTGGAGGGTATAAAAATATGAAATACGAGCAAATTTAAGCGTTTTGTAGCTTCTTTACTAAAATTTTCTGAAAAGAACTTGATACTTTTGGACACTAAGCTAACGATATATAAGCTTTTTGTTCTAATTTATTGGTGTAGGTTATTTAAGATTCAGTACTGTTGAATATAAGAGACTAACTTGCTTTCAATTAACAATATTGTTAAATGAAAAATATTTTCCTATGTTTTTTTTGACATGTGGTGGACAATTGTTAAAAAAAGTGATTTTAAATATTAAATTTAAATATAAATAGTAATACAATTTTTAAATAATAAATTATATTAAATATATAAATTATGATTTTCTCGTCTTGTTTTTGCAGCATTTCATTACGACATTTATAATTAATAACAATTAATGAAAATGCAAACATAATTATTTTTGCAAACATACAAAACATTTAACAACTATCGTGAGGTTTTTTTTTTATCATACATATTTTAAATGAACTGCCACTGATACATAAATTAACATAAAGTATGTATATTTACTAAGGATTGAATGTACTATTATGTAGAAATTGTTGTGAAAAACTCAACTGTCTTTTTGTGTAAATTTATAGCCAATAATATAATAATGTTTATTGTTTGCCTTTAAAAAAATACTAATTAAAATAATTTATAGATTAACTATAAAAATATAATTTTATTATTTGCAATATAAAAAATAAGCAACATTAATTTTCCGGTTAACAGCAGCGGGTTCAAAGGCGAATGATTGATGTGACGAAAGGTCAAAAACAGTTAGTATAGATTGTTTAAACTTTTTGTTTAATATTATATTTTTACAAAAATTCTACAATTTCTTAGCTTATGAAATGATTTATTCAAAATCAAATATTCAAAATGAATCAACCTAAAAAATTCGATCAAATATTTAAATACATTTTACAGATAATAATACACTAGTAATAACTCTTTTCTATACAACTTTTTCATATTTACATAACAATACGCATACAATGCTATGGAAAAAAATTTTCAATTTTAAAAATTGAAATCGAATATTTATTTATGAAAGAAAATAAAACTACATAAAGGAATATGCAAACGAAAGATGAAGAAATGAAGTATTCAATGTGAATTTAATTTCTTGGTTCATTTCATATGAAAATTGCAATCGTCATCATATTATGCATGCAAAGAAAAGCAAGTATCAAAGTCACCACCAAAGTGTATTTGATGGCATATTTTTTTCTTTTAAACATCTTATAGATTTCATCTAGTGTAATGGTCCCAAATGCGTATTTTAATATATTGAAATATGCGGATATAAATACATACATATGTAAATATATTCACTTGCTCACATTGAACATGTTTTAAACTTAAACAGAGGCCGACACTACTAACTAACGGATACCGTAAGCAGTCACAGATGTTTATTCATATAACATTCATTTGAATAACATTATCATTAACTGATGTTTTAAAATTTTGTAATTTATATAATTGTTTTAAAGTTCTAATAATATCAATACAACAACACAAAAAATAAGATAAAATCCATCACATTACAAATGGAAGAAGATTACTTAAGACTTCCTACCTAAAATCCTTTACGTTACAGCACTTCTCAAATACTTCAATTGTTATGGGGAAAATTTTCCACATCTACACAAAAAACCACTACAAAAACACTATACCAACGACACATTTGCATAACAATTTTCATTCGTAATGATCGTACATTAAGAATACTGGAATGGCAAAAATCATTTGAAATGAAAATAACTATTTACATACATGTTTTGCGGGATATGCTCGAAAAAAAGTAGAAGTCTTATAAATGTAAAGAAATAATAATAGAAAATAATATAAAATCACAACCAATAATATTTTTCTGACATTTGATGTTTCCTTTGCACTCTTACACATACATACACACACACTTATAAAAACACACGTTATTATTATTGTTATTTGAGTTAAAGTAGTAAAGTAAGAAAGAAATTGGAAGTAGTATTGTGGGTAAAAGGAAGCCAAATATTATAGTAGTGATATTACAGTTTTTTATGCTAATGGGGTTAAGGTGAACTTATCCTGTCCTTATTGCACTATATGTATATAATAAGTCTACCATTTATATAAGTTGTTGTTAAAGAAGACTATGAAACAGACTATAGGCTAGACTATAGACTACAGATTTGACTGTAGACTAGACTATAGACTAGACTATAGAATAGACTAGAGACTAGAATATAGACTATACTATAGACTAGACTATACACTAGACTATACACTAGACTATAGACTAGACTATAGATTACACTATAGACTAGACTATAGACTAGACTAGACTATAGACTAGACTATAGACTAGACTATAGACTAGACTATAGACTAGACTATAGACTAGACTATAGACTAGACTATAGACTATAGACTAGACTATAGACTAGACTATAGACTAGACTATAGACTAGACTATAGACTAGACTATAGACTAGACTATAGACTAGACTATAGACTAGACTATAGACTAGACTATAGACTAGACTATAGACTAGACTATAGACTACTTAGACTACTATAGACTAGACTATAGACTAGACTATAGACCTAGACTATAGACTAGACTAGAGACTAGACTAGACTATAGACTAGACTATAGACTAGACTATAGACTAGACTATAGACTAGACTATAGCTAGACTATAGACTAGACTTAGACTAGACTATAGACTAGACTATAGACTAGAATATAGACTAGACTATAGACTAGACTATAGACTAGACTATACACTAGACTATAGACTAGACTATACACTAGACTATAGACTAGACTATACCTAGATATAGACTATAGACTAGACTATAGACTAGACTAGACTATAGACTAGACTATAGACTAGACTATAGACTAGACTATAGACTAGACTATAGACTAGACTATAGACTATAGACTAGACTATAGACTAGACTATAGACTAGACTAAGACTAGACTATAGACTAGACTATAGACTAGACTATAGACTAGACTATAGACTAGACTATAGACTAGACTATAGACTAGACTATAGACTAGACTATAGACTAGACTATAGACTAGACTATAGACTAACTTAGACTATAGACTATATAGACTATAGACTAGACTATAGACTAGACTATAGACTAGACTAGACTAGACTATAGACTAGACTATAGACTAGACTATAGACTAGACTATAGACTAGACTATAGACTAGACTATAGGCTAGACTATAGACTAGACTAGACTAGACTAGACTATTAGACTAGACTATAGACTAGAATATAGACTAGACTATAGACTAGACTATAGACTAGACTATAGACTAGACTATAGACTAGAATATAGACTAGACTATAGAATAGACTATAGACTAGACTATAGACTAGACTATAGACTAGACTATAGACTAGACTATAGACTAGACTATAGACTAGACTATAGACTAGACTATAGACTAGACTATAGACTAGACTATAGACTAGACTATAGACTATACTATAGACTATACTATAGACTAGACTATAGACTAGACTATAGACTAGACTATAGACTAGACTATAGACCAGACTATAGACTAGACTAGACTATAGACTAGACTATAGACTAGACTATAGACTAGACTATAGACAAGACTATAGATCAGACTATAGACTAGACTATAGATCAGACTATAGACTAGACTATAGATCAGACTATAGACTAGACTAGATTAGACTATAGAATAGAATATAGGCTACACTATGGTTTAGGCTGTAGACTAGACTCTAGTCTCAGATGTGACTATATTAATATCACACTCATGGTCACCTTTACATAGTTTTGCTTTTCCTTCAATGAACATAAACGCGCATTCACATGATGTATACACGGAAGTCAATTGTAATCATAGAAATTTAAATTACTTTTTGTAGACATAATACAACAATTCTTATTTGTATCTAAGGAAATTGCATTATAATTGTAAAACGAAAAGACTTGATATCAATAGACAAAGTGTATGTGAAGACATATGTATTTTACGACTTGGTATTCTTTTCTTGAAAACTAGACAATGACAGGTTTACACTTGTTTGTGTAAAAAATTTTATAGATACAAATGAAATAATTGTGTATGTTTTTTAAATGCATAGTAGAAAAGTCATGATTATTCCTTAAAATTGTAAATTTAAGTTTTTATAATATTTCCTGAAGTTGAATTTTCATTTGCACACGCATATTTCCATGTTTACGAAAATGTGTGTCAATTGTTTACAAACATGACATGTAATTGGCATATAACCTTGTGAAAAACATTTATTAAATATTAATGTTTGCACATTTGTTTGTTGAAATATGTTGTATCATCTACTGATTTACATATGTATGTATGTATATAGATTTCTCAAAGAATATTGAATTATTTTTAAAGTGTTCATAAACTATAGAGCTTCCTTCAATAGCTTCAAATTAATATTTAAAATTTTTCTGTTCGTATATTTAAAGTAATTTCCTTATCATGTGTATAATATGTTAACTAAATAGTTTATAAAGCAATTTCCTTTTAAATTCTTTAATGTGCGTGCATAAACCAAGAGTTAAAATTATACACAAAACTTACTACAACATTTTATATCTTCCCCTTTAAGCCAATAAATAAACGTTTGTATAATAATTAAATAATACACATCTACTGCGATAATAAATAAAACTAATAGAAAACATTCTTTCTATTTTAGGAAAAATTAACGGTAAAATTAGAAAAACTCACGTGAGTTCGGGAAACTTAATACGTTACGGTGGAAGTAACAAATAAATATTAACAGGAAAACTATAAATAAATAATACCATAGAAAGGTAAGTTTCGAGTGTTTCCCTTAGGGTGTGTGAATGTGTGTATGTGTGTGTTTTCGTATAGATAAAATATCCTTAAAACCACAAACTAAAGTGCGTGTTGTAAGTTGAGCTAATTAATGGTTTAAAATAGGAAAAAAACATATTTTAGCCAAAAAATATTAAGCGTATTAAATAATAAACATGGCAGTTAGAAGATAAGAATTTTAAGATAAATGTAAAATAATTATTATTAAATTATAAGATTAAAGTGAATAATTATGAAGGTGTAAATGAAATTTTATATATGTAAGTTGAAATTAATCACAGGTGATAATGGCATATAATAAACATTATGAGGTGTGAATAATATAGGGAAATAACAAGGATTTATTTGCTAATTTGTTACCTATATATAAAAATGTTCTTTCTTTTGGAAAAATACGATTGTTTATGTTACATAGATTATATTGTGTGTTATTTTTTAAGTCAAGAAAATATAACCATAAACTGATACAACTACATGATAAAAGATTAAAAACAGACACGTGCCCCGCAGTTTTGCCAAGAACTTTTTTATGGGCCGCCAAACATTTGGGGCCTTGGTGTCAAAAAAGTGATCATTTTCTCATGCTCTTACAATTGTGAACATACAAAAAAAAAACTTAATTTTTTCATTTTAAGTTAAAGGTTTTAGATTGTCAAACTACACTAATTTTAATAACAACACCTGTACGTATACGTGCTAATGATTTATTGATATAACAAATATAAAGTATTTAAAGTAAAGTAATTTACGAAAGTACTTGAAAGTAAAAAATCATATTTAAAATCTTGCGATTTCAAAGCTGATTTTATTTCATTTAATATTTTCATCATTTTTGCTATATATTGCAAAAGCTACAACTTTTCCTCAGAGAGTAAATCAAAAACTCGAACCGTTTGCAAGATATGATCCTGAGAACAATATTACTTTACTTTGTACCCAAATCTTTCTTACTTCTGTTAAAACATGATTTATTTTAATTTAATAAGTTTATTGTATTATAAAACGTCGGTCCATCGTGATTTCATATAGTAATTTATATGGTAGTCCTCTTCTCTCCGAGAGTTCTAAATGTAAAGGTCGTTTCATACTGGTTTAAATCCTACATAACTCTTAGCATATAAAAATCTAATTTAGACTCCCCCCTGTTATATGTTCCTCTCTTTGAATACTCCACAAGGATCTTTTAACTTGGATCAGTGAATCACATCCTGCAATTTCTGTCTGTGGACACATTGATGACTTCTCCTATATTCGCCTTAACGATGTTCTGTAACCAGCTTCAGTTAATTTACCTAAATGTGTTTCGATCAGATCAATGACCAGTAATAAAGCAGCTTCTAAAGCCTTTGCCCAATTACACTCACGTTAAAATTGGTATTATTACTCTTTTATAAAGCGAGCACATATAGCACCGTATCCACATATTTCATAGAATATTGTTTATCGAATCACAAAGATTCCAATCAGTATATAGTATATAGTGTAATTCTGATTGGGCATGGGTCTTGGACAAGCTATTTACCTTTTGCGCAATAGAGTTTCCTCTAGTCTCATTTATTTTTTTATACCCACCATCAAAAAAGATGAGAGGTATATTGATTTTGTCATTCCGTTTGTAACACATCGAAATATTGGTCATAGACCTATAAAAGTTTATATATTCCGGGTCCTTATTAAATTCTAAGACGATGTAGCCATGTCCGTCTGTTGAAATCACGATAGGGACCACACGAGAGGAGCTAGACAGTTGAAATTTTTCATAAATATTCTCTATCATTAAAGTTTGTTTGGTGTTGAAAATGGGCAATATCGGTCCACTTTTTCGGATAGCCCCCATACAAGTGGACCTCCAAAAAACAGCTTTAACGGGCATAACTGCTTTAGAAGTAGTGTTTATAAAAAACCGACTTTTGGAAAAACCGGTTTTTCGGTTAACCGAAAATTGACCATTTCTAAAAAACCGGTTTGTCGGTTAACCGAGTACAAAAACCGGTTAAACCGGTTAACCAAAATGTTTGGAAATCTTTAAAATATTATAATATTTAGTTGAAAAATTTCATTTTGCGAAATATTATTTATACTTTTTAGTATAAATATGTACATTAATATATCATAAGAAAGCAAACTTATACAGATCTGAAGTTATTATTGATTAGTCAGGTATATGGAAGTTGCCATAGGAGAAATAAATTGACCTTTGAATATATAATGCATCTATATCAATAAAAAATTTTATGTCCAACACTAGTATAAATAGTGTTCAGGCTCGCGACGATTCATCGGGAACGGAAGTAGACGACAACTGTCTCGACATAGAGATTGAGCTCACTACGCCTGTGGTTGTTCAAATTACTGTGAATGACACTTAGGAATATTGACAGGTGTCATTACTTACTTCCTGATAATCAACCTAAGCGCCATTACAGTTTGTGAAAAACCCCAGCAGCATAAATTCTCGGACAGCGACAATTACCCTTATGTTTCGATAAATAAAATCCGTTTTGAGAACGTTTGACAAACTTCTCGATTTTTATTATACTCACGCAGTAAACAAGGAAGTGCATTTTATAATCAACGTTATTTATTCGTCTTAATAAGTAACAAATTTCTTCATATAATGGTTGGAATTTGTTTAAATACTTAATTTTACTAATTTCCTGATTGTCTGAAATTGTTAATCTCCATTTTATATGCATAGTATATGTTTAACATTTCCTAACATTTGTTTAACAATCTCAACTATCCAAAATTTTTAAAAATCACAATAAAAAATCAAAGAAAACATACAATTTTGTACTAAAAATTAGATTTTTTTGAAATCGGTTAACCGAGACTTAAAAACCAGATAACCCGGTTAACCGAAAACCAATGTTTTAAAAAAACCGGTTTGCGAAAAACCGTAATATCCAATAAAAACCGGTTCTTCGGTTAACCGGTTTATAAACACTACTTAGAAGTACAAGTATAGCGATAAAATTCGACATAAATAAGTTTCATATGAGCCAAAATCTTTCTACCAAATTTTTTGAGGATCGGGCCATAAATGACCCTACCCCCATATAAGGTCCCCTTCTGAAAATTGCTTTAACACTCAGGCCCAAATCGGTAGGTCCGGTTGTATGGGGGCTAGGACAAAAATTGGTCCGATCCTTATAAAATTTAATGTCGACATTTATGTTTATATAAAATCTATTTGTGCAAAATTTCATCGTGATACTAGTGTTTATAAGTGAATTGTGGACATTCAAGTAATTTTCTGAAGGGGATTTTGTATGGGGGATAGGGTCAAATAATGTCCGATTATTATAAAAATCGACAGTGTTATTTATAATTATATCAAACTTAGTTGTGCCGATTTTTGGAGAGATAGTAGTATATTTGACAAAGTTATGAGCTAAAATGCCCAAATCGGAAAGTCCGGTTATATGGGGGCTAGGGCAAAACTTGTGCCGATCACTATAAAATTTATTGTTGTGAATTATGTCTATACAAAACTCATTTTTGTCAAATTTCATCGTGATACTAGTTTTTAGACGTGAATTGTGGACGTTCAAGTCATTTTCTGAGGGTGACTTTGTATGGGGGCTAGGGTCAAATAATGTCCGATCTTTACGAAAATCACTAGAATTATTAAGACATGTATGAAACTAAATTTTTCCAAATTTGTAGAGATAGTAGATCATTTAACATAATTATGAGGTCAAAAGCCCTATTCGGGGGGTCCGGTTGTATGGGGGCTAGGTGAAATAATGGACCGATTTCAATAGCGTTCGTCCTTGGACCAAGATAATTGCATGTTCCAAGACCATGTTCCTTCAGATTATCTCAAAAATTGCGACCTGTAGAGTGCGCACAAGGTTTACATGGACACACAGACAGATGGACGGACGGACATAGCTTAATCGACTCAGGAAGTGATTCTGAGCCAATTGGTATACTTTATGGTTGGTGTAGGTCCAATATTTTTGGGTGTTACAAACATCAGCACAAACGCATAATACCCTCCCCACTATAGTGGTGTAGGGTATAATAATGATCATACGCAAATGCGGACATGTAAAATTTCATCGATTTATGTGTGTACAATTTTGGATTTTCTTAATTATTTTAATATAGAAGACAACTGGGCGTATGAGTACTAAACGATAAATTAAATAATAATCATACGCAAGTGCTTATATATAAAAATTCATCGATTTATATAAGCATATTTTTAGATCACAATAGAAACATAATAAATATAATAAATGTTTAGAATTCTATATTAAAACCATACTTACTGTAAATTAATTTCATAAAACTCAGTTTCATACTGACTTATTCACAAAATAATAATATTATTAAAACTTTTTTTATAGAGTCTACAATGAGCTTAAAAATGACAAAGTTACACATTTAAACAAACAATAAAAATTAAAATTTAATAAGAGAACACAAAACCAAACATTAAATAAAAAACTTCTAACTTTTAATGTAATATTTGATTATAATATCAGGCAAAGTGATTAAACAAGATTTATTAAGCCTAATTTATTTTCGTCTTACTTTATCTTTTCGTCAATATGGTTCGACAATAAGATTTTCAACACACACCCAGAGACAAAGATAGAAAAAAAGTTTTGTAATAAAATGTTGCTTACAAATGTTTGTTTGTTTGTTTGAGAAGCAACATTGATTTTGTTTGCAAGAATTAATAGATTAAGAGACAGTGGGACAAGGTGAAAAAGTTTTTGAATAAACAATTTTTTAAAAAGATTTTGGGATATTCCTTAATGAGTTGTACTAAGACTTATTTATTCTGCTTTAAGTTGAAATATTATTTGTTAAGAAAAAGACTTATTTTTTGGAGTCACTGTATGTATATGTATGTATGAATGAATGAAAATATTTCATAGTAATAAAATTCTTGGTTGGTTTCGGCATTTCTTAATGAATGAACACGAGTATTTGTGATTTTCTATTTGATTGTATGTATGTATGTACGTCTGTGTGTTTTTAATTCTTACCAACAATTAATTATGGTTTCTTGTTGTATTCGAAGGATTCTAAAAACGAAATGAATACAAAACTTTTAATGCCATAAAATATGTATATTTAGATACGACTATAATTTCGAACTAGTACTTAAACAATTGCAGAGGAATGGATGCTGTTGATGAAAACATTTATTGTTTTAAATGTATAAAATTAATTAGTTATTATTCATTGTTATCGTTATTATTGTTATGCCTACTTGAATTGTTGTTGTAGTAATAGTTATATTGTACTTGTTGTTTTATTTAATCAATTGGATTACAAAAATATTATTTCAAAAATTAATGATACGAAATATTTTCAAAATTTAAATTGAAATAACAAAAAAAAAAAAAAATGGTTAATTGTAATCATTAGGAATATGGTTTATGTGAAAACTTTTTCATTAGAAAGTAATTTGAATGGAAATACTTGGAAAATAAAGAAATAAAGACTTAAGTTTTTAAACTATTTAGATTTAAAGTAAAATTTATGGTAAAGAGAGTAATCAAATGTCTAAAATAATTTTAATTTAAACAACATATACATAAATCGCTCTATTATACTTAACTACCAAAATTTTATAATTAACTTATTCACAACTAAGCTTTTCTATAATAAAAGCTCTTCAATAATCCCATACATTTTATAAAACTTTCATACAACTTATTTTAATAAACACTAAACTCTCTCTTTTTTTCATTCATTCCTTAATAATGTTGTCTAAAAGTTTGACTTTATTAAAGTTGTAGCAAATAATACAACAAATATGTATCTTTATGCTGAAATCCTTTTCTTAAATCTCATATAAGTTTTCGTATATGCACTTCCTTTGGCATATACATAATACTCAGCTTTTTTGTACTTTGAAGTTTGAAAATATTATTAACGCTTTTACGCGCTGTCAAAAATTAATAGTCAAACTTTTTGAAATGTATATAAAAGCACACATGTATGCTGGTGCAAACATTGAAAACTTCTGGCAAAACTTAAAATGTGCTTTTTGTATTCGGTGGTCATAAGCTTTAAATGACTAAGTCGAAAAAGAAAATTTAAGGAAAATTTTCTATAAAAAGAAGCATTTCTGTGAGGAGCTGGAGAGTACAACGGAGCCATCACGTCTACGTAAGGTTCTATCAAAAGACCCCGGTTTCCGGGTTGCAAAGATTATAAAAAATCAAGACTCCACTTTGGAGCACCTCGCAGCTTCTCGAATCTACATAAGTGAATTACTTAGTTCCATTGTTAGTATGGAGAAAATCTCGTGGGCGGTGTTATCCTTCAAGCGCTATAAATCTCCAGTGCCAGATGGCATATTCCCAGCACTACTCCAAAAATCTATCACCATCATCATGACATGGCTAATTATGATATTTAGGAGCAGCCTGGAAATAGGATATATTCCTAAAGCGTGGAGAGAGGTTACAGTGGTATTTATCCCCAAAGCGGGAAAAGTAAACCATTGTGCCGTTTCGTTTTTATTAAAAACATTGGAAAGACTGGTCGACATCTCTGTCAGGAACAGCATACCTGCCTGAAAGGGAGGTCGGTGGTGACAGCCTTACATGACGTTGTCTGAACTATAGAGAAGGCACTTGACATAAAAGAATATGTTATGGCATCTTTCTTGGACATTAATCTGAATACTCTAAGCTCGCGTGGAAACTTAATGCTGATAGTCGAATGCAGAAAGCCTTCTACATATGTAAGAAAACCTTTGGAAAAGATGGGGTCTTGAAGGGGTCATAAGACCTATTTTGACGGAGCTCTTGTTTGGTGGAGAGCGTTGGATACCAAGACTTACCTCTCTATTCTAAACAAGGTACAAAGATAAGCATGTCTTGCAATCACTGGCAGTTTGAGCTCCATCCCTCAGTCTAGTCTAGAGACGATGCTAAACATAACTCCCCTCAATATATATATCAAATGTATTTCTGCTAAATATGTTCTACGACTTAAACAGTCGAACGGACTGAAGCACGACCGCATTAGTCATGTGACCATACTACAAAAGATAGGCAGGCCAATCTAGGGGCAGGAAACAGATTATCTTCTTTCTACACTAAATTTTAATAGGTCATTCAATACCAGAATATCGACAAGGGATGATTGGGCCGCGAACACTGTATTAAAGGACGGCGTGATCTCAACCTATACTGATGGCTCAAAGACAGAAAGGGGCACAGTATCGGGAATCTTCTCCAAAAAACTAAATCTTCTACTGTCTCTTCGACTACCTGACACCTGCACGGTCCTTCAGGCAGTGATATATACCATCTGTACAGCCGCGAGAAGAATCCGGGAACTAAATCTCGAAAATTCGACTATACGTATATACTTGGACAGCCTTGCATCAATCAAGGCTCTTAACTCCATTGTTATTAAGTCGAAATATATCTGAATTGTATTCAATCAATGGCACAACTGACACAACATCACGTTGAGTTGATATGAGTTCCAGGACATGAGGGCGTCCGGTGAAATGAAATATCTGATTAATGCGCAACCAAAGGATCGTCCCTAGACTTAACCCTTGCGCAAAACGATATTCACACTCCCCGGACGACCCTATCAATACTGATGGATGAATGGGCTTTGAGTGAGACGGAATTCAGGTGGTCAAATATCACCACTTGTAGAATATCGAGACTTCTCTGGCCCACTCTGACAACAGATAGGACTCGGATTCTCTTGTCTCTTAGTAAGAACTCGATTAGACTTCTAACTGGTATAATTACTGGGCACTGTATGATTGGGCATATGTCGTAACGTTTGGGCTACCCAAGCTATAGCTACTGTAAAAGCTGTTTGGTCGAGGAAGAAGTGAAATCGGTACAACACCTTCTATGTGACTGCCCAGCCTTACAAGAGCACAGACTACTCTATCTTGGTAAAGCTCTTTTCCATAGTCTAGACTGTCTCAGAGATGAGTCACTAATAAATATGATCGGTTTTATTAGAAGTACCCTGTGGTTTTCACGGAGACCGAATGAACCTAGTAGTCAACGAAATTAGGGAGGGAAACCATTCTCGCAATGATAGGGAATGTTAATTATAATGGTATCACAATGGGCCACAAAGCCTCCGAGTGAACTCGCTTGCTAGAGAGTAATTTTACGAAAATTTTCTATAAAAAGAAAATTTTTTAAAAATTTTCTATAAAAAGAAGAAGATTGTAGATTCAATTCTCTGTAAATAGAAAATCTTCACGAATTCGTTCGAAATTGTTATTTTTGACTTCGGCTATTATTGCTTTAAAGCAAAGCCATTGAGTGGAAAATTTTATGTGTTCAAAGGGAAAGAGTTTTTAATTTAGATGTATCCTGGTATTTAGAATGTAAGTTTGTAAAAACGTCTAAATGAATGCATATGTATGTATACGAATATGTACTTTCACTCCTTAATATTTCTAGTAATTAGTTTTTGTTTATATGTATTAACAATGAATAATAGTAACAATATGTTACTTGATCTGACTTTTTATAGTTATTCCATAATATTTTTCCTTTCCATTTATTAAATAATAAATTTCAGGCATTTCTAATACATTTTCTAACTACCGAAAATTCAATTACTAAATACTTTCTTTTAAAGTGTTTTTAACTAAATGGACACTTAAAATTTAATGAAGCATAAAACGTCTAAAAGGAACTAGAGGCTATATGTAGTTAGTTTTAGAATAGACCATATAAACAAAAATTCAATTTAAAAACATTGTAAAGATAATAAAATAACTATTACTTACTATTTTACTTCTACACATCATATAGTAAATGGCATAAAACACTTAACGATTTCTTATTATTAAACTTTTCACTTAAAGTCCAGTGACTTTTATGAACACAAAGAAATATTTCTTTTCCATTTTATGAAATATAATTCAATAATGAAAGGACATTTGAGTCTCAGTTCTAGGAAATTATAGCTTACAGTAAAGGAAACGTAGAGACAGGGTGAGTTTGAGTTTTTGTGTACTGTGGTATAACTCAACAAAGTACAAATACATACATAACAATGAATTTTGAAACACAGTATGACAAATATAAGTGCATACATATATTATACAAAATATTCCACAGAAAAGCACGAAATAGTTTATTGGATACTCCTGTTTTTACAGGATAAATTCTGTACAATATTGTTATGAAAAATTAACTAAATCTTAAGAGTTAAATGATTCTTATGGAAATATTGGTCATTTTACTGTGGTCACACTGTATATATACTAAAACTAGTAACAGAATTAAATGAAAACAAAATCACATGTGCAAAAACAATTTATGAGATTTTAACGTTTTGTAAATCGATTAACTATTGCTTCAATTTGTAAATGCTTTGCTTTTAATGTTGTATTGATGCGTAATAGGGAACATCATAGAATAGACATAGACTAGACATAGACTAGACATAGACTAGACATAGACTAGACATAGACTAGACACAAGACTAGACATAGACTAGACATAGACTAGACATAGACTAGACATAGACTAGACATAGACTAGACATAGACTAGACATAGACTAGACATAGACTACATAGACTAGACATAGACTAGACATAGACTAGACATAGACTAGACATAGACTAGACATAGACTAGACATAGACTAGACATAGACTAGACATAGAGACATAGACTAGACATAGACTAGACATAGACTAGACATAGACTAGACATAGACTAGACATAGACTAGACATAGACTAGACATAGACTAGACATAGACTAGACATAGACTAGACATAGACTAGACATAGACTAGACATAGACTAGACATAGACTAGACATAGACTAGACATAGACTAGACATAGACTAGACATAGACTAGACATAGACTAGACTAGACTAGACATAGACTAGACATAGACTAGACATAGACTAGACATAGACTAGACATAGACTAGACATAGACTAGACATAGACTAGACATAGACTAGACATAGACTAGACATAGACTAGACATAGACTAGACATAGACTAGACATAGACTAGACATAGACTAGACATAGACTAGACATAGACTAGACATAGACTAGACATAGACTAGACATAGACTAGACATAGACTAGACATAGACTAGACATAGACTAGACATAGACTAGACATAGACTAGACATAGACTAGACATAGACTAGACATAGACTAGACATAGACTAGACATAGACTAGACATAGACTAGACATAGATAGACATAGACTAGACATAGACTAGACATAGACTAGACATAGACTAGACATAGACTAGACATAGACTAGACATAGACTAGACATAGACTAGACATAGACTAGACATAGACTAGACATAGACTAGACATAGACTAGACATAGACTAGACATAGACTAGACATAGACTAGACATAGACTAGACATAGACTAGACATAGACTAGACATAGACTAGACATAGACTAGACATAGACTAGACATAGACTAGACATAGACTAGACATAGACTAGACATAGACTAGACATAGACTAGACATAGACTAGACATAGACTAGACATAGACTAGACATAGACTAGACATAGACTAGACATAGACTAGACATAGACTAGACATAGACTAGACATAGACTAGACATAGACTAGACATAGACTAGACATAGACTAGACATAGACTAGACATAGACTAGACATAGACTAGACATAGACTAGACATAGACTAGACATAGACTAGACATAGACTAGACTAGACTAGACATAGACTAGACTAGACATAGACTAGACATAGACTAGACATAGACTAGACATAGACTAGACATAGACTAGACATAGACTAGACATAGACTAGACATAGACTAGAATCGACTAGACATAGACTAGACATAGACTAGACATAGACTAGACATAGACTAGACATAGACTAGACATAGACTAGACATAGACTAGACATAGACTAGACATAGACTAGACATAGACTAGACATAGACTAGACATAGACTAGACATAGACTAGACATAGACTAGACATAGACTAGACATAGACTAGACATAGACTAGACATAGACTAGACATAGACTAGACATAGACTAGACATAGACTAGACATAGACTAGACATAGACTAGACATAGACTAGACTAGACTAGACATAGACTAGACATAGACTAGACATAGACTAGACATAGACTAGACATAGACTAGACATAGACTAGACATAGACTAGACATAGACTAGACATAGACTAGACATAGACTAGACATAGACTAGACATAGACTAGACATAGACTAGACATAGACTAGACATAGACTAGACATAGACTAGACATAGACTAGACATAGACTAGACATAGACTAGACATAGACTAGACATAGACTAGACATAGATCCTAGAACATAGACTAGACATAGGACTAGACATAGGACTAGACAATAGACTAGACAATAGACTAGAATAGAATCAGACATAGACTAGACATAGACTAGACATAGACTTAGACATAGACTAGACATAGACTAGACATAGACTAGACATAGACTAGACATAGACTAGACATAGGACTCGACATAGACTAGACTAGACTAGACATAGACTAGACATCGACTAGACATAGAATAGACATAGACTAGACATAGACTAGACATAGACTAGACATAGACTAGACATAGACTAGACATAGACTAGACATAGACTAGACATAGACTAGACATAGACTAGACCTAGACTAGACATAGACTAGACATAGACTAGACATAGACTAGACATAGACTAGACATAGACTAGACTAGACTAGACATAGACTAGACATAGGACTATAGACTAGACATAGACTAGACTGACTAGACTAGAACATCGACTAGACATAGACTAGACATAGACTAGACATAGACTAGACATAGACTAGACATAGACTAGACATAGACTAGACATCGACTAGACATAGACTAGACATAGACTAGACATAGACTAGACATAGACTAGACATAGACTAGACATAGACTAGACATAGACTAGACCATAAACTAGACCATAAACTAGACCATAAACTAGACCATAAACTAGACCATAAACTAGACCATAAACTAGACCATAAACTAGACCATAAACTAGACCATAAACTAGACCATAAACTAGACCATAAACTAGACCATAAACTAGACCATAAACTAGACCATAAACAAGACCATAAACTAGACCATAAACTAGACCATAAACTAGACCATAAACTAGACCATAAACTAGACCATAAACTAGACCATAAACTAGGCCATAAACTAGAGCATAAACTAGACCATAGACAATACTATAGACTTAACCATTGAATAGAACATAGACTATGCTATAGACAAAACCATAAACTAAATCGTAGACTAGCCTATAAGCTAGACCATAAACTAGATCATAGACTAGACTATAGAATAGACCATATACCAGACCACAGACTAGACCATAGGCAGGACCATAGACTTGTACTTTTATTTTTTGTACTTAGAGTTCTATTTAATGTCATAGCTCAGCCTTTCTCCTGTTCTGTTGTTCACGTTCTCTTTAGCACTTTAATTGATACCAAGTCTATTAGTGTATTTATGTATATCTATTAATATATTGGTTTGTATATTTAAGAGTATTTGTAGATATGTATGTAGTCGCATGTATTTAGATGTGCATTCATATTACATACATATATACTATACATTTTGGACATCACTTACATATGATTTGATAAAATATAAACTAAATAATAGTTTTCAGATAAAATGTATGAGCACATATTAATTTTAAAAGCTATTTTGGGTCGGCTGCTAATAGCAATCGGTCTTAGGGCTAGACTTAATGGCTTTTATAAATATGTATTACACAAACACACTATAAATTTTAGATTAACAATTAAGTTGAAAGACTTTTGTATGAATTTTCATATATCTACGTACCTATATGGAAATTAAATCAGCAATTTATGCATTTTTCTTATATTTTAGTATTTAAATTTCTTTTTATATTTGTTATATACCAACTTATTTTGAAATATTTTAAAAGTAAAAAAATGCAATTAAGTTCTCAGCCATCACTTGAGCAAATTAAATATTTTAGCAGTCAACAGTAATAAAAAAACACATAAACATTTTCTGAAAAGGATAAGGTTTTTTTTTATTAAGGTACCATTCAGTTAGTATAACAGTCAAAACCCCTTTGCTGTTATTATTTCCATAACCCTTATCAGGTTGAGGTTGTTGAAGAAAAAAAAAAAAAAAAAAACAAGTAAGAAATTATAGTCGGGCGAGGCCGACCATATAATACCCTACACCTTTGACAAAAATATAATGTGATTTAGTTGCCATAATAAAGCATTTAAGTTGAATTGTACCTTGCCTTAGATATACATACTTAAGCCGTTTATTGTTGAATAAAATTGTGGACATTTAAGTGAAATTTTGATGGGGGCTTTTCATAGGGGCTAGGGTCATATGAGAACCTATTATTATGGAATTCGTGGGGGTCATCAAGTCTTGTATACAACTTGGTTATTGCAGCTTTTTGTCGAGATATGAGTATATAAAACATAATTATGAACTTAAAAGCCCTATTCGGCGGGTTCAGTTGTATGGGAGCTAGGTGAAATAATGGACCGATGTAAACCATTTTCAACAGGCTTCATCTACGGTACCATAAAAGATCATGTGCCAAATTTCATTGAATTATCTCCGAAATTGCGACCTGTAGTTTGATTACAAGTTTTAAAAGCCCTATTCGGGGGTTCAGTTGTATGGGGGCTAGGTGAAATAATGGACCGATGTAAACCATTTTCAATAGGCTTCGTCCCTGGGACAATAGAAGATCATGTGCCAAATTTCATTGAATTATCTCCAAAATTGCGACCTGTAGTTTGATTAAAAGTTTTAAAAGCCCTATTCGGGGGTTCAGTTGTATGGGGGCTAGGTGAAATAATGGACCGATGGTAACCATTTTCAACAGGCTTGGTCTACGGTACCATAAAAGATCATGTGCCAAATTTCATTGAATTATCTCCAAAATTGCGACCTGTAGTTTGATTACAAGTTTTAAAAGTCCCATTCGGGGGTTCAGTTGTATGGGGGCTAGGTGAAATAATGGACCGATGTTAACCATTTTCAATAGGCTTCGTCTACGATACCATAAAATATCATGTGCCAAATTTCATTGAATTATCTTCAAAATTGCGACCTGTAGTTTGATTACAAGTTTTAAAAGCCCTATTCGAGGGGTTCAGTTGTATGGGGGCTAGGTGAAATAATGGACCGATGTAAACCATTTTCTATAGGCTTCGTCCCTGGGACAATAGAAGATCATGTACCAAATTTCATTGAATTATCTTCAAAATTGCGACCTGTAGTTTGATTACAAGTTTTAAAAGCCCTATTCGAGGGGTTCAGTTGTATGGGGGCTAGGTGAAATAATGAACCGATGTAAACCATTTTCTATAGGCTTCGTCCCTGGGACAATAGAAGATCATGTACCAAATTTCATTGAATTATCTTCAAAATTGCGACCTGTAGTTTGATTACAAGTTTTAAAAGCCCTATTCGGGGGTTCAGTTGTATGGGGGCTAGGTGAAATAATGGACCGATGGTAACCATTTTCAACAGGCTTGGTCTACGGTACCATAAAAGATCATGTGCCAAATTTCATTGAATTATCTCCAAAATTGCGACCTGTAGTTTGATTACAAGTTTTAAAAGCCCCATTCGGGGGTTCAGTTGTATGGGGGCTAGGTGAAATAATGGACCGATGTTAACCATTTTCAATAGGCTTCGTCTACGATACCATAAAATATCATGTGCCAAATTTCATTGAATTATCTTCAAAATTGCGACCTGTAGTTTGATTACAAGTTTTAAAAGCCCTATTCGAGGGGTTCAGTTGTATGGGGGCTAGGTAAAATAATGGACGATGTAAACCATTTTCTATAGGCTTCGTCCCTGGGACAATAGAAGATCATGTACCAAATTTCATTGAATTATCTTCAAAATTGCGACCTGTAGTTTGATTACAAGTTTTAAAAGCCCTATTCGAGGGGTTCAGTTGTATGGGGGCTAGGTGAAATAATGAACCGATGTAAACCATTTTCTATAGGCTTCGTCCCTGGGACAATAGAAGATCATGTACCAAATTTCATTGAATTATCTTCAAAATTGCGACCTGTAGTTTGATTACAAGTTTTAAAAGCCCTATTCGAGGGGTTCAGTTGTATGGGGGCTAGGTGAAATAATGGACCGATCTTAACCATTTTCAATAGGCTTCGTCCCTGGGACAAGAGAAGATCATGTACCAAATTTCATTGAATTATCTTCAAAATTGCGACCTGTAGTTTGATTACAAGGTTTACATGGACGGACGGACGGACGGACAGACGGACGGACAGACGGACGGACAGACGGACGGACATAGCTAAATCGACTCAGAAATTGATTCTGAGCCGATTGGTATACTTTAAGGTGGGTATAGGACCAATATTATTGTGCGTTACAAACATCAGCACAAACCCAATATACCCTCCCCACTAAAGTGGTGTAGGGTATAAATACGACTTAAAATGTTAAATTTATATTATTTGGTTTTATTTTTGTAATATCTTACATTTATATATTTTCCAAGCACATTTATATGGACTTTTTTTAACACATTACTTTCGAGAAAGTAATTATGAACATTTTTAAGGGTTCTTTAAAATAAAAGTAATCTGCTAAGGAAACCTAGGCGTACCTTAAGCAGAAGTAACGAACAAACAATAGGAACATTTTAAGACAGGTTGTTGTAGAAAAAAACTTTATATGACCGTATATCTTAAAAAATAAAAATTTGCAAAAGTAAAAAAAAGTAATCACCATAAAAAGTACCAAAAAAATTAACATCACCGCCATAATAAACATATAAGTTTTTTTATAGACATGTACTTAATTTTTTCCAGTTTAATTACACTTTGTTTTGTGCGAGTTTATGTTTAAAAAAAATAAATAAACATATTTATATATTAATATGAGTTATAATAAAATAGCGGATAAAAATACATGTCTATGTAGGTACAGTGTAAAATTTAAAAAAAAAAAAATTTGAAGTTATTTAAAATTATTTCAGCAACTTTTGACGCGTCGGTAGCTGATCAACAATGAAAGATGGCAAAGTCCTTTACGTGAAGTACTTTGTCGTGTTGGCCTTATTTCACGGCGTTAATTTTTCTGGTGAGTTGACTAAACGATACACCATCGCCCCTTGTGTATACTACAAGCCAGTGCTGATATAGTTCTGCCGGTCCATGTACAAACATTTTCCCAAGTATTTGAGCTATTAAATCTCTGACCATTTCTGCCCCGTTGCTTAATCTCTGAAGATGCGAAAACATCACTTCCCTTTAGAACCATGCAAATGGGATGGCCTCTGTTGTGTCGGCAACGGTACTTAGGAAATTCAATGGTGCCACATGTATAATACACCTTTCATGCATCACCATTCAAACCAGCAGACTTCTCATTCAGTCGAATATATAACTCATAGAGAACAACATCCGAAACACTCACTCTAGGTATACCGTCGGAGGAGTTCCGTATACTCCTACATGAATCCTTTTCTTTGTACTCAAGACCAACTCATTTCCAACGCTTAGTCCCACAGTCACTCCTCCGTGAGGAGTTCTTATCCCGAATTATGGACTTTACCATATCAGTCTTTTAACCGACATATTCATCCCGCGAATTTGGGTTTAAACCACCGTTTTAAAACGTGAGTTAGTTAGTTAGTTAGTTAGTTAGTTAGTTAGTTAGTTAGTTAGTTAGTTAGTTAGTAGTTAGTTAGTTAGTTAGTTAGTAGTTAGTTAGTTAGTTAGTTAGTTAGTTAGTTAGTTAGTTAGTTAGTTAGTTAGTTAGTTAGTTAGTTAGTTAGTTAGTTAGTTAGTTCGTTAGTTAGTTAGTTAGTTGTTAGTTAGTTCGTTAGTTAGTTAGTTAGTTAGTTAGTTAGTTAGTTAGTTAGTTAGTTAGTTAGTTAGTTAGTTAGTTAGTTAGTTAGTAGTTAGTTAGTTAGTTAGTTAGTTAGTAGTTAGTTAGTTAGTTAGTTAGTTAGTTAGTTAGTTAGTTAGTTAGTTAGTTAGTTAGTTAGTTAGTTAGTTAGTTAGTTAGTTAGTTAGTTAGTTAGTTAGTTAGTTAGTTAGTAGTTAGTTAGTTAGTTAGTTAGTTAGTTAGTTGTTAGTTAGTTAGTTAGTTAGTTAGTTAGTTAGTTAGTTAGTTAGTTAGTTAGTTAGTTAGTTAGTTAGTTAGTTAGTTAGTTAGTTAGTTAGTTAGTTAGTTAGTTAGTTAGTTAGTTAGTTAGTTGGTTGGTTAGTTAGTTAGTTAGTTAGTTAGTTAGTTAGTTAGTTAGTTAGTTAGTTAGTTAGTTAGTTAGTTAGTTAGTTAGTTAGTTAGTTAGTTAGTTAGTTAGTTAGTTAGTTAGTTAGTTAGTTAGTTAGTTAGTTAGTTAGTTAGTTAGTTAGTTAGTTAGTTAGTTAGTTAGTTAGTTAGTTAGTTAGTTAGTTAGTTAGTTAGTTAGTTAGTTAGTTAGTTAGTTAGTTAGTTAGTTAGTTAGTTAGTTAGTTAGTTAGTTAGTTAGTTAGTTAGTTAGTTAGTAGTTAGTTAGTTAGTTAGTTAGTTAGTTAGTTAGTTAGTTAGTTAGTTAGTTAGTTAGTTAGTTAGTAGTTAGTTAGTTAGTTAGTTAGTTAGTTAGTTAGTTAGTTAGTTAGTTAGTTAGTTAGTTAGTTAGTTAGTTAGTTAGTTAGTTAGTTAGTTAGTTAGTTAGTAGTTAGTTAGTTAGTTAGTTAGTTAGTTAGTTAGTTAGTTAGTTAGTTAGTTAGTTAGTTAGTTAGTTAGTTAGTTAGTTAGTTAGTTAGTTAGTTAGTTAGTAGTTAGTTAGTTAGTTAGTTAGTTAGTTAGTAGTTAGTTAGTTAGTTAGTTAGTAGTTAGTTAGTTAGTTAGTTAGTTAGTTAGTTAGTTAGTTAGTTAGTTAGTTAGTTAGTTAGTTAGTTAGTTAGTTAGTAGTTAGTTAGTTAGTTAGTTAGTTAGTTAGTTAGTTAGTTAGTTAGTTAGTTAGTTAGTTAGTTAGTTAGTTAGTTAGTTAGTTAGTTAGTTAGTTAGTTAGTTAGTTAGTTAGTTAGTTAGTTAGTTAGTTAGTTAGTTAGTTAGTTAGTTAGTTAGTTAGTTAGTTAGTTAGTAGTTAGTTAGTTAGTTAGTTAGTTAGTTAGTTAGTTAGTTAGTAGTTAGTTAGTTAGTTAGTTAGTTAGTTAGTTAGTTAGTTAGTTTATGAATAATGTAGAGAGTGTGCTAATTGCCAATTATAATTCATTTATCTTAAATTTACAGAAAACATCTTATTTTGAACTAGTAGTCATAGTCATATGAGTACTAAAATAGATTAATATCTTTTCAAATCATTTCATTTCGAAGTTCTTTTTTTCTAACATCTTTTATTATAGCAAAAGTGTTAAATCAATTTTCTGGCTTTGTCAAATTCACACACAAATATGATGACATGATAAGAATATGTATGGATTCACATGTGTGTATATTTCTGTGTATATATAGTAGTTATATGCCTGTATAAATATGAATTGTATGCTAAATGTGAATAGAAAACTGTACTTGACAAGTACTTAATATACTTCACTTAAAAAAACAAGAACTTTGTATTTTTTTTTTTTCAAAAGTTTAAGTAAAACAATCCTGCTGTACGTGGTGGTTGTAATGAACTAATTATTTACAGAATTCATATTAACGTGCACTAGATCTAGAGAGAATTAAATCAGTCAAATATATAAAAATTCAATCAAACAAATACTTAGAGAGTATAATTTTGAAAAAATATGTTGATATACTGGATACTTTTGAATCTGCAGGGTACGCGTTTAAATCTGCTCCTGTGTGTATGAGATAATATTTGTACAATTGTATATTTGTTTGTAAGTACTTAGTCATCGTTATATATTGTGCAAGAGACATAATGTTAAGAAAGTTATCTTAAAGGATTATTATGATGACGATGATGGTAGTACATACTTCTAACTAAAGTTTATACATTTTATACTGGCACCCATATAACTCATACGCCTAAGTTTGTACACATACTTATTACTGTTACATGAAAGGAAATCAAGGATTTATATGGAAATGAAGTATGAAATGTTTTGCAAAATGATTTAGAATTATTATTAAAGAATAATGTATTGCGTTGAAAAATATGAGATTATACTTAAATTGAAATTACGAACATTTTCAAATAAATTTTAGAATTTAAATTAATGTTTTTTTATTTTTAGTCGAATAGTAAGTATACAAATAAAAGAAATTTAAATATTTGTAAGTTATTTATTTATACAAACATTGTGAAACGTCTAATTACTAAATACTCTTTGGCTTTTTGTTATTTCTCAATATTCATAAACAAAGATAAATAGAAAGCAGTAACAGCGAGTTATCAAACTATTTTAATGATAAGAAAAATAAAATAAATGGTCTTTGGCCTGGTATATGTACTATGTAAGTCAGATTTATTGTAATTGAACTTAAAAATTAGGCCCGTTTAACTAAACGACCCTTAAGTTGAAACATGAATGAATGTAGCAAAAACTAATAGTTAATTCTGCCTTACCTTCTATGTCTAGTCTAGTCTATGTCTAGTCTATGTCTAGTCTATGTCTAGTCTATGTCTAGTCTATGTCTAGTCTATGTCTAGTCTATGTCTAGTCTATGTCTAGTCTATGTCTAGTCTATGTCTATGTCTAGTCTATGTCTAGTCTATGTCTAGTCTATGTCTAGTCTATGTCTAGTCTATGTCTAGTCTATGTCTAGTCTATGTCTAGTCTATGTCTAGTCTATGTCTAGTCTATGTCTAGTCTATGTCTAGTCTATGTCTAGTCTATGTCTAGTCTAGTCTAGTCTATGTCTAGTCTATGTCTAGTCTATGTCTAGTCTATGTCTAGTCTATGTCTAGTCTATGTCTAGTCTATGTCTAGTCTATGTCTAGTCTATGTCTAGTCTATGTCTAGTCTATGTCTAGTCTATGTCTAGTCTATGTCTAGTCTAGTCTATGTCTAGTCTAGTCTAGTCTATGTCTAGTCTATGTCTAGTCTATGTCTAGTCTATGTCTAGTCTATGTCTAGTCTATGTCTAGTCTATGTCTAGTCTATGTCTAGTCTATGTCTAGTCTATGTCTAGTCTATGTCTAGTCTATGTCTAGTCTATGTCTAGTCTATGTCTAGTCTATGTCTAGTCTATGTCTAGTTATGTCTAGTCTATGTCTAGTCTATGTCTAGTCTATGTCTAGTCTATGTCTAGTCTATGTCTAGTCTATGTCTAGTCTATGTCTAGTCTATGTCTAGTCTATGTCTAGTCTATGTCTAGTCTATGTCTAGTCTATGTCTAGTCTATGTCTAGTCTATGTCTAGTCTATGTCTAGTCTATGTCTAGTCTAGTCTAGTCTATGTCTAGTCTATGTCTAGTCTATGTCTAGTCTATGTCTAGTCTATGTCTAGTCTATGTCTAGTCTATGTCTAGTCTATGTCTAGTCTATGTCTAGTCTATGTCTAGTCTATGTCTAGTCTATGTCTAGTCTATGTCTAGTCTATGTCTAGTCTATGTCTAGTCTATGTCTAGTCTATGTCTAGTCTATGTCTAGTCTATGTCTAGTCTATGTCTAGTCTATGTCTAGTTCTATGTCTAGTCTATGTCTAGTCTATGTCTAGTCTATGTCTAGTCTTATGTCTAGTCTATGTCTAGTCTATGTCTAGTCTATGTCTAGTCTATGTCTAGTCTATGTCTAGTCTATGTTAGTCTATGTCTAGTCTATGTCTAGTCTATGTCTAGTCTATGTCTGTCTATGTCTAGTCTATGTCTAGTCTATGTCTAGTCTATGTCTAGTCTATGTCTAGTCTATGTTCTAGTCTATGTCTAGTCTATGTCTAGTCTATGTCTAGTCTATGTCTAGTCTATGTCTAGTCTATTTAGTCTATGTCTAGTTAGTCTAGTCTATGTCTAGTCTATGTCTAGTCTATGTCTAGTCTATGTCTAGTCTATGTCTAGTCTATGTCTAGTCTATGTCTAGTCTATGTCTAGTCTATGTCTAGTCTATGTCTAGTCTATGTCTAGTCTATGTCTAGTCTATGTCTAGTCTATGTCTAGTCTATGTCTAGTCTATGTCTAGTCTATGTCTAGTGTCTAGTCTATGTCTAGTCTATGTCTAGTCTATGTCTAGTCTATGTCTAGTCTATGTCTAGTCTATGTCTAGTCTATGTCTAGTCTATGTCTAGTCTATGTCTAGTCTATGTCTAGTCTATGTCTAGTCTATGTCTATTCTATGTCTAGTCTATGTCTAGTCTATGTCTAGTCTATGTCTAGTCTATGTCTAGTCTATGTCTAGTCTATGTCTAGTCTATGTCTAGTCTATGTCTAGTCTATGTCTAGTCTATGTCTAGTCTATGTCTAGTCTATGTCTAGTCTATGTCTAGTCTATGTCTAGTCTATGTCTAGTCTATGTCTAGTCTATGTCTAGTCTATGTCTAGTCTATGTTAGTCTATTTCTAGTCTATGTATGTTTGTCTAGTCTAGTCTAGTCTATGTCTAGTCTATGTCTAGTCTATGTCTAGTCTATGTCAGTCAGTCTATCTATGTCTAGTCTAGTCTAGTCTATGTATAGTCTATGTCTTGTCTATTTTATAGAAGATTAAAGTAAAATAAAAATCCAAAACTACAAATTAACATTAACTATTCTCCATTAAGTCTTGTCATCAAACACATTGACAACATGTGTGAAATATTGCTTCAGTTCACTACAGCTTCATCACAAACACTTCCCAAATACGTCAACTCATCATCATCCACCACGACCATCAACACTACTAAATCTACTAACTAAAACGATAACCAAGTATAAGGCAGTTCTAGTAAAATTAAAAATAAAACCTGTGTTGTACTAAACTCTTGTCATCTCTGTGATAACAAAACAAATTTTGGGTTAGTTGTGTTAATGACATGCACACAACATTCAAATATGCAACCAAATATGAAAGCAAATATTCATCTAGATACTCGTACATACTTACCTAAGAATAAATTACAGTGGAGGTTTGGGATATGAAAAGGACATTTTTTAAATATTATGATAATCAGTTGACATTGTTTCAAAATGCAAAGTTGATTAGTATAACACTTTACAATAGTCAAAGAAGAGGTCCTATATATAAGCTAGGTTCAAGAAGTGTTTAAATTTTACTTTAGTTTTCTAATTACCTAGTTGTGTACTGTAGCTAATAATACATACTTTCAAATGCAATGTGAGGTGTATTAACAATTTGCATTATGCAGAATTTTTTTCATACTCATACTACAACTCTAATCCTAAATTCTAGATTAAGTCCTTCGAGAATTTATTCATATATGAATTATTTGTTTGTTTATATCAGGCACACATTTATACTCACGAGTACATACAAAAGTAAGTAAATACTAATAAACAACAAAAAGACCTACTGCACATACACAACAAATGTAAATACTTAAACAAATACACACAAACATAAATAAAAATTCTCTAAAACAAATACACACATCCTTACATAGTAAGTACACTTGCATTAAGACAAATAACACACTAGCAAATGGTACTTTTTCATACTTTATCATTACAGCATTGAAATAAATTTTGAATTTTATTTTGGATTTAGTATTTAAATAGAGCAACAACAAAAATAGAAATTGTTTATCTTTAGAGCAAGTGTGCAATAATAATTATTTTTTTGTTTATGTACAAAACTATAGTTTAAATATCAGTTGTGCTGTCAGTTTGACATGTTATGGTTTCTTCATTTGTTGATACAGATTATTGTTTTTAGAATTTTTTTTTTTTTCGAAAAAACCTCAATGAAATGCATGGTAATGAGTAAAACATAAATGGATGTGTTTTTTAGGGTTTTAAAGGTTCCACCCTAAATCTAGGCTGATAGTTGTTGTTAAATTAGCAGGCAAATGTTATACAAAAGTTTAATATTTATTTAACAAAATATAACAATTTGGGTTATATAATGCGTAAGGGAATTAAAAGTTTGCATTTGCTTTTACCCCGTATCCGTTCTGGATTTTCACAATCCCTATTGGTAACGGGCTGTGGTGAGTCAAATATTATCATAATTCAAGATACAAAATATTCCAATTTTTCACGGAAGTTGATGACTAAGGCCATTAGTTAGGTTGTCATCAAGCACTATTGGTAACGGGCTGTGGTGAGTCGAATATTAAGATAATTAGGTGACGTAATGTTCCAATTTTCATAGATGTTGATGACTAAGTCCTTCAGTGAGCTTGCCAAAGACAGCCTCATCAGGGCTGTGACCAAAAGAAGTGTATTCAACGCATGCATTTCTCAGTCTAACTGGGATGTTGTGGAGCAAAAATTGTGTTCAGTAGGCTTTACAAGAGAATACATAATATGATGATGATGGTGGATTCCACGGTGACTTTAGCATTGCTGTATAATGTATGACCTGGTATCTAAATGAGATGCCACAAAGACTTATATTCCTTGTCGAAATACCGATATAACCCTTCAGTTCAAAAGAGATCGTTCAGTGTTGCAATGGTCAAGGTGGTTAAGATTGCAGATACTAAAGGATCCACAAGGAAATTGTTCCTTAAAAGGAAACTATGGAATCATTGAGAGAAGCAATTGAAAAGTGTAGGTAGCCACACCGTCTTTTGAATAGGAGGGTAAGGAGCAAAAATTGTGTTCAGTAGGCTTTACAAGAGAATACATAATATGATGATGATGGTGGATTCCACTGTGACTTTAGCATTCCTGTATAATGTATGACCTTCCTTGTCAAAATACCGATATAACCCTTCAGTTCAAAATCTTTCAGTGTTGCAATGGTTAAGGTGTTTAAGATTGCAGATACTAAAGGATCCACAAGGAAATTGTTCCTAAAAAGGAAACAATGGAGTCATTGAGAGAAGCAATTGAAAAGTGTAGGTAGCCACCCCGTCTTTTCAATAGGAGGGTGAGGAGGTTTCCGATCACGTCATTTTGAAATGTGAATCATTACATAAATAGATTATTCAATTGGATCACAATTAGGGATTCTTCCGAACAGGATTCCAAACTAACGACCACAATCAGGTGTAACTAGATTCTTTAATGTTGCTCCCCATGGAGTGAGTGGGTTGGTTACGGCTTTCTTATGGATGCCGACGAAATCACAATTTTTATAACAATGAGGGCAGCCACCCCGTCTTTGGATTAGGAGGGTGAGGAAGTTTCCGATCACATCCTTTTGAAATGTGAAACATTACTTAAATAGATTTTTCAATAGGATCACAATTAGGTATTCTTCTGCACAGGAATCCAAACCAACCCCCACAATCGGGTATAACTAGAGTCTTTACTGTTGCTTCTCATGGAGTGAGTGGGTTGGTTACGGCTTCCTTATGCAGAGATTTATCATCAGATCATTCTTTGGTGTAATGTGGTATAATTCAGTTGTGTAAATCAGTTATCAGACATAGGGCAAACTGAGGTGAATCCTTTCGATATCTGGAGTAATTCGAGTATGCCGGGTGTCTCTGAACGAGATAGCGAGATATTCTAGGGTTAGCATAATATGGAGTGAGTGGGTTGGTTACGGATTTCTTATGGATGCCGACGAAATGTGAAACATTACTTAAATAGATTTTTCAATTGGATCACAATTAGGTATTCTTCTGCACAGGAGTCCAAACCAACCTCCACAATAATATAACTAGATTCTTTACTGTTACTCCCCATGGAGTGAGTGGGTTGGTGAAGACTTCCTTATGGAAAGATTTATCATCAGATCATTCTTTGGAGTAATGTGGTATAATTCAGTTGCATATATCAGTTATCAGCCATGGGGCAAACTAAGGTGTATCCTTTCGATATTTAGAGTAATTCGAGAATGCCGGGTGTCTCTGAACGAGATGGCGAGACTTTTTAGGGTTAGGCTAGTATAGATCCCGGATAGCAACAATTAGGCCAACTATGTAACTGATAAACTAACCAGGATAGGGACGTCTTTGGAATATAAGACATTAACTTCTTTATTTATATTTCTGCTACGAATTGTAAACTGCTGGGCCCATATTAAGGGATACGATATCAATCGAAATCACAATAGAATCATGTGTTTTGAGTTCTTATTAAAGAACATACAAAGAGTATCATTTGAAGGAAGAAAAAGTACCAAAAGTGGAATAAATTCTACCTAAGTGGAAAGTACTAATAAAAAGAGTACAATTTTTCCCTTTTCGATTAGAAATATACTTTTTTCGAGAATTTAGTTTACAAAATGTTCCGTATTTAAATCTATATATCACAGATAAAACTCAAACGATTCAAATCTGCATTCATTTGTTTCAGAAAAGTAGTGCTTTCAAAAAGTACTAAACAATTTACTCGAATTGTTCCTATATACGCCTTAGTACTCGAATTCCAAAATAATATACCAACAGCTTATTTTGTGTGAGTAAATAAACTACCTTTTCAAATTTTATAAAAATTGGCTCAATGAATTTCCCGTTTTTCCCCTTTTTGGTACTTTTGAAATAGCAAAAATTGTATTATAATAATATTACAGAGTTAGTCCGTAATTTAATAGGAATAATTCAATAAACCGAAAAAGTTTTCTTAATGTGCTAAAAAATGCAGTTTTCTCCCTTTTACACCCAAAAAGGACTGAATTTTAAAAAAGTACGAAACAGGTTTCTCATAATTTTGGGAGATGTATCCAAAATATTTATAAAAATTTGATTATGTTAATTAGTTCAAAAGTTACAAGGGGCCAAAAAAGGTACCAAAATCACCTTTGTTACACATGTTTACCCCTTAAAAGTACGAATTTCAAAAAAGTACCAGACACCCATCTGCTCATTTTAAGAGTAGATACATGTGCATTTAAAATTTTTCTTGTATCACTAATATTGTGTAAGATAATTAAGAAAACCTGTTTTACCCGTAAATGTACTAATTTCAAAAAATCCCTCCTTAGTGGACACTACTTCAATGTAAGTTTTGCTGGGTTACATTTATATTTTTAGAAAAAAAAACAGCTTAATTTTAACACACGCAAATTTGACCACCTTCTGCCAACTTAAACTATTTAAAACACAAGTTTATTTTAAATACATCCATATTATTCTCCTTTTTTATATGAAAATTTCAATCAATTTTAGAATAAATGTTAATACACTTTAGGTAAGAAGGAAACCAATCAGTTAAAAAGCAATTTTATAGCCAACACTTTTGCCACGTACAAGGTTAGAAAATTGCAAGTAAATGAGAACTAGTACATGGACACTTCACATCATGGTCTTCGTTTGTACTATAAATAAATGTGTTCGATTGTGTGTAAGATATAAATTGTTTCTATTTTTGGGGTTTCTTTTGTACTTATGGTATATTTTTGTTTAGAAATCAAAATAAATTCCCAAATTGTGTTAACCACTTTGGCAAACGGTTAGTGTCTGTCAAGTGTGTTTGAGAAAAAAAACCAATATAATGAAATGGAGTTTAAAATACAAATGGAAATTTTGCATAATAAAAGAAAAGAAATAAAATTGTCTAGAAAAAAATGGATTTTTTCTTTTAAATATTTTTATATAAATTTGAGAGAAAATTGTTGGGTTAAAAAAAAAAGAAATAATAATAGAACATATAAATCAGTGATGGGTGGATATAAACAACAGGGGCCGAAAACCTCTATTTTAATGTCAATGTTTTCGAAACCTGTACATATTTTATTTTCTTTGTGTCAACCTTTAACTTAAGTACTTTTGAAACCGTGTACCTATAGACGTATGAGTAATATTTATTTATAAATAATTCAATATGTTTTATGCGTTCCATTGACCTTTTTACATAAATCCGCTTAAATATTTATAACTGTAATTCGATGTACTACAATAAACTATTAACTTTATGCTTATTTTGCTCTTTCTCTCTCTACCATAAACATCAAAGTCTTTGATACATTGTTGACAACAAACAAGATAAATTTTGACAACTTGACCACAACGATAGCTACAAGATTATTTTTACAACCTATAAATTTTATCATTGTTTGAACAATAAACTTTACTTTATTTTTCTCCACAAAAGCTCAAACATTTTATCTCCTTTGTCTGGCAAATCTTTTATTTATTTATTTTTTTTTTTTTCGATTTTTCCCCAGTTAGTTTTCCTTTTGTTCTACTCGTAATACTTTCAATGAATTTCTGTTTGTTAGAGCATAGATTTTATTACTGTGTCATAAATTGTCAACAGTAGAAATAAAAAAGCATTAAATATAATTGTCTTTAAATGAAAAAAGTGTAAGTAATATTAAACTAAAACAATGCCACAGTTCAACAATTAGATTGTAAATCCGGGTTATAGCCATTGCAGGGAACATTGGTTACTATACACTACAAAGGAGGATTACTAACAATGATTGACAAAGTTAAATGTATTTAGTTTTTTATAATAAAAACAAGTAAGAAATTATAGTCGGGCGAGGCCGACCATATAATACCCTACACCTTTGACAAAAATATAATGTGATTTAGTTGCCATAATAAAGCATTTAAGTTGAATTGTACCTTGCCTTAGATATACATACTTAAGCCGTTTATTGTTGAATAAAATTGTGGACATTTAAGTGAAATTTTGATGGGGGCTTTTCATAGGGGCTAGGGTCATATGAGAACCTATTATTATGGAATTCGTGGGGGTCATCAAGTCTTGTATACAACTTGGTTATTGCAGCTTTTTGTCGAGATATGAGTATATAAAACATAATTATGAACTTAAAAGCCCTATTCGGCGGGTTCAGTTGTATGGGGGCTAGGTGAAATAATGGACCGATGTAAACCATTTTCAACATGCTTCATCTACGGCACCATAAAAGATCATGTGCCAAATTTCATTGAATTATCTCCGAAATTGCGACCTGTAGTTTGATTACAAGTTTTAAAAGCCCTATTCGGGGGTTCAGTTGTATGGGGGCTAGGTGAAATAATGGACCGATGTAAACCATTTTCAATAGGCTTCGTCCCTGGGACAATAGAAGATCATGTGCCAAATTTCATTGAATTATCTCCAAAATTGCGACCTGTAGTTTGATTACAAATTTTAAAAGCCCTATTCGGGGGTTCAGTTGTATGGGGGCTAGGTGAAATAATGGACCGATGGTAACCATTTTTCAACAGGCTTCGTCTACGGTACCATAAAAGATCATGTGCCAAATTTCATTGAATTATCTCCAAAATTGCGACCTGTAGTTTGATTACAAGTTTTAAAAGCCCTATTCGGGGGTTCAGTTGTATGGGGGCTAGGTGAAATAATGGACCGATGTTAACCATTTTCAATAGGCTTCGTCTACGATACCATAAAATATCATGTGCCAAATTTCATTGAATTATCTTCAAAATTGCGACCTGTAGTTTGATTACAAGTTTTAAAAGCCCTATTCGAGGGGTTCAGTTGTATGGGGGCTAGGTGAAATAATGGACCGATGTAAACCATTTTCTATAGGCTTCGTCCCTGGGACAATAGAAGATCATGTACCAAATTTCATTGAATTATCTTCAAAATTGCGACCTGTAGTTTGATTACAAGTTTTAAAAGCCCTATTCGAGGGGTTCAGTTGTATGGGGGCTAGGTGAAATAATGAACCGATGTAAACCATTTTCTATAGGCTTCGTCCCTGGGACAATAGAAGATCATGTACCAAATTTCATTGAATTATCTTCAAAATTGCGACCTGTAGTTTGATTACAAGTTTTAAAAGCCCTATTCGAGGGGTTCAGTTGTATTGGGGCTAGGTGAAATAATGGACCGATCATAACCATTTTCAATGGGCTTCGTCCCTGGGACAATAGAAGATCATGTACCAAATTTCATTGAATTATCTTCAAAATTGCGACCTGTAGTTTGATTACAAGGTTTACATGGACGGACAGACGGACGGACAGACGGACGGACAGACGGACGGACAGACGGACGGACATAGCTAAATCGACTCAGAAATTGATTCTGAGCCGATTGGTATAATTTAAGGTGGGTATAGGACCAATATTGTTGTGCGTTACAAACATCAGCACAAACCCAATATACCTTCCCCACTAAAGTGGTGTAGGGTATAATGATTATTTTTATAAAGAAAATTTTTTATGTGTAGTTGTGGGGAAAATCAAATTAAATCTCTAAAATAAATTTAATGCAACTAAATATCAAATTCTACAGTTTAAACTTGAATGGACTCTAAAGGTTTCACTTAGAAATAAAATATCAAGCTAAATAAATATCAATCATACTCATTGTATAATTATATACAAATGTTACTCATACGTTTTTTGCAATTGCTAAGGATATAAATATAAAGTTTTTAAATTAAAATAAAAGTCAACAGAAAGGGTTTCCTTTTAAATTTAATTACCCATATTGTGTTTCTCTTTTAGTGTCACATTAAATTAAATAAGTTATTTAAAACCAACTACTAAAAGTAAATTTCTAATTTAAGTGTTCTTTCTGTTATGTAAAGTAACTTTTCCTTTTGCAAAACATTTAATGAAAAAACTTATGCAGGAAGGAGTTAAATATTTTAATAAAAGAAATATTTAATATAAATTTTTTTATGGCAACTCAAAACTAAAATAATATTGGTAAAAGATGAAATTTAAATGTCATATACTCAGCCCAATGAGTATCAAACTTGGTCCTAGGACACAAATCTCCTTGTTGGAACCGCTGGACAAAAAGAGAGAACATGTTACAAAATAATTTATCAAATAATACCGAGTTAAAGTTATTTCGTTCCAGAAAGTAGTAGGATGGACCAGGTAAATGTTGCAGGGAAAATCTCGATAAAATTTATGAAAACAATTATCCTTCAATATACAAAAACTTTGTTTTCTAGACCTAGTGCCATAGAATTTTCCTACAGGTTTTCCTAATGGATGTCATATATATATAAACGTCGTTTCAATGATATTTGTATCCAATTGGAATGACAGAGGTAGTTTTCAGCAAGCTTTGCATTTGTTCTTTGAATTCATTGGCCATTTTTTCGCTCTTTCATTGCCGATTATCTCCGAACGATCAATGGCTATTAAGTGTAATAACTATGTATAAGTACTGTATGTCAGTATGAACGCCATTCATGTATCAGCTCAAAAAGAACTTTTTGTCCTTTGATTGAGGTCCGTAAAAGTTTAGAAGCATTTAATTTTGGTGCGCTTTGATGAGGTTAGTAGTATTTAGTAGTTTAGTAGTTAGTTTGGTGAGTTAGAGTAGTACTTTAGTAGTAGTTAGTTAGTAGTAGTTAGTTAGTTAGTAATTAGTTAGTTAGGTTAGTGAGTAGTTAGTAGTTAGTTGTTAGTTAGTTTTAGTAGTTAGTTAGTTTAGTTAGTTAGTTAGTAGTAGTTTAGTTAGTAGTATAGTTAGTTAGTTAGTTAGTTAGTTAGTTAGTTAGTTAGTTAGTTAGTTAGTTAGTAGTTAGTTAGTTAGTTAGTTAGTTAGTTAGTTAGTTAGTTAGTTAGTAGTTAGTTAGTTAGTTAGTTAGTTAGTTAGTTAGTTAGTAGTTAGTTAGTTAGTTAGTTAGTAGTTAGTTAGTTAGTTAGTTAGTAGTTAGTAGTTAGTTAGTTAGTAGTTAGTTAGTTAGTTAGTTAGTTAGTTAGTTAGTAGTTAGTTAGTTAGTTAGTTAGTTAGTTAGTTAGTTAGTTAGTTAGTTAGTTAGTTAGTTAGTTAGTTAGTAGTTAGTTAGTAGTTAGTTAGTTAGTTAGTTAGTTAGTTAGTTAGTAGTTAGTTAGTAGTAGTTAGTTAGTTAGTTAGTTAGTTAGTTAGTTAGTTAGTTAGTTAGTTAGTTAGTTAGTTAGTTAGTTAGTAGTTAGTTAGTTAGTTAGTTAGTTAGTTAGTTAGTTAGTTAGTGTTAGTTAGTAGTTAGTTAGTAGTTAGTTAGTTAGTTAGTTAGTTAGTTAGTTAGTTAGTTAGTTAGTTAGTTAGTTAGTTAGTAGTTAGTTAGTAGTTAGTTAGTTAGTAGTTAGTTAGTGTTAGTTAGTTAGTTAGTAGTTAGTTAGTTAGTTAGTTTAGTTAGTTAGTAGTTAGTTAGTTAGTTCGTTAGTTAGTGTAGTTAGTTAGTTAGTTAGTTAGTTAGTTAGTAGTTAGTTAGTAGTTAGTTAGTTAGTTAGTTAGTTAGTTAGTTAGTTAGTTAGTTAGTTAGTTAGTTAGTTAGTTAGTTAGTAGTTAGTTAGTTAGTTAGTTAGTTAGTAGTTAGTTAGTTAGTTAGTTAGTAGTTAGTTAGTTAGTTAGTTAGTTAGTTAGTAGTTAGTTAGTTAGTTAGTTAGTTAGTTAGTTAGTTAGTTAGTTAGTTAGTTAGTTAGTTAGTTAGTTAGTTAGTTAGTAGTTAGTTAGTTAGTTAGTTAGTTAGTTAGGTTAGTTAGTTAGTTAGTTAGTTAGTTAGTTAGTTAGTTAGTTAGTTAGTAGTTAGTTAGTTAGTTAGTTAGTTAGTTAGTTAGTTAGTTAGTTAGTTAGTTAGTTAGTTAGTTAGTTAGTTAGTTAGTTAGTAGTAGTAGTAGCAGATATTACGAATGGTTTTCGTACTTTCGTTCAATTTGAAAATAATTTAACGAAATTATATTTCATTTTAACATTAACCCACCACCTCTGGTCTTCCATACTAGAGCAAATGTACAGGAGGCCACTTTCCGGAATAGAAAATATAAAATGTATTGCAATTCTTAAGCTAATTTTGGAAATTTCTTTAAAAATATAATGACTTAAGTTTATTTCTCAATTCCTCTTATGAATTTATTATTTACGTAAATAATGCAATTCAATATACATAAGTATTCTTTTCACATAATTAATGAGTTTTCTTAAGAAAAGATTTTTTCTAGTACAATATTTGATAAATATTACGACTACACTTATTGTAAAAAGATATAACCCAGCAAAATTTTCGGCACAATATTATAAGCAAAATAGCCTTTATAGAAATCAATTAATCCTAAAGATATGTAACTAATATGGAATAAAATTAAATTGCTACATCTTTTAATATTGTTATTCCACCAAATGATAATAATAACTTATTTTAAAACATTTGCGGGGTTTATTTTTGATTTTTTTTTTTTTTCCTTTGCGCAAAAACAAACTATAGGAAACTTTAAACATTTCTGGCTAATTAGGTGGGTCATTAAGAATTGTTTACCACCAGATGTTGCAAAGATTATTATTATTCTTTCGAAATAAAATGCAATTAATTTGAGTTCAAGCACTTTATAAAACTATTAAGCAATTACAATTGTTCGAAAAAAAATATATGGGGGATTTATTTGTTACAAATTAGTTGTGCTGGAATAAAGAAAATTTAAACGTAATAAATATTTATAAACATTCGTGAACAATATTTTAAGAACTGAACTGGAACAGAACGAGAACAGAACTAGAACAGAACTAGAACAGAACTAGAACAGAACTAGAACAGAACTAGAACAGAACTAGAACAGAACTAGACAGAACTAGAACAGAACTAGAACAGAACTAGAACAGAACAAGAACAGAACTAGAACAGAACCAGAACCAGAACCAGAACGGAACTAGAACAGAAACTACAACAGAACTAGAACAGAACTAGAACAGAACTAGAACAGAACTAGAAACAGAACTAGAACAGAACTAGAACAGAACAGAACTAGAACAGAACTAGAACAGAACTAGAACAGAACTAGAACAGAACTAGAACAGAACTAGAACAGAACTAGAACAGAACTAGAACAGAACTAGAACAGAACTAGAACAGAACTAGAACAGAACTAGAACAGAACTAGAACAGAACTAGAACAGAACTAGAACAGAACTAGAACAGAACTAGAACAGAACTAGAACAGAACTAGAACAGAACTAGAACAGAACAGAATAGAACAGAACTAGAACAGAACTAGAACAGAACTAGAACAGAACTAGAACAGAATTAGAACAGAACTAGACAGAACAGAACAGAATAGAACCTAGAACAGAACTAGAACAGAACTAGAACAGAACTAGAACAGAACTAGAACAGAACTAGAACAGAACTAGAACAGTAACTAGAACTGAACTAGAACTGAACTAGAACAGAATCTAGAACTGAACTAGAACTGAACTAGAACTGAACTAGAACTGAACTAGAATCTGAACTAGAACTGAACTAGACTGAACTAGAACTGAACTAGAACTGAACTAGAACTGAACTAGAACTGAACTAGAACTGAACTAGAACTGAATTAGAACTGAACTAGAACTGAAACTAGAACTGAACTAGAACTGAACTAGAAACTGAACTAGAATGAACTAGAACTGAACTAGAACTTGAACTAGAAACTGAACTAGAACTGAACTAGAACTGAACTAGAACTGAACTAGAACTGAACTAGAACTGAACTAGAACTGAACTAGAACTGAACAGAACTGAACTAGAACTGAACTAGAACTGAACTAGAACTGAACTATACCTGAACTAGAACTGAACTAGAACTGAACTAGAACTGAACTAGAACTGAACTAGAACTGAACTAGAACTGAACTAGAACTGAACTAGAACTGAACTAGAACTGAACTAGAAACTGAACTAGAACTGAACTAAAATAATTGAAACTGTAATAAAAAATTTTAATACATCATTTCAAAAAGCTCTGCATATACAAATTTCACTGCACTTAAAACCTTTTATCATATTAAGATTTGCTTTTTTGTACTTTACTAACATTGGCCATTACTCTTGTTTTTTTTTTGTGTAACAATGTTAAAATGCATTTTTTTTATTACAAAAATAAATGTGTAAAAAATCTGTAAAGTTTTGTATTTACTTTGTTGGAATATTTGTTGGTTAGCAAATACAAGAAAACTAGAGACTATGTATATTTTATGGGAGATTCCATAACTAGAAAATTTTGAGTTACATTTTATAATATTTACATATTAACTAAGACATTTTCAAATAGTTTGCAGCAAGAGAGGCAATCGGCATTTTTGTCACTTTGGAGCAATATAATTAAATCTAAAAAATTTAAACTTTGAAAAAGCCTTTATTAACAAATGGAGATTTCTTAGATGTGGAAAAGCCTATATACAGGATTAAATAATTCCATAATTTTTAAAAATTTTTAAATTATGAAAACTAGTTTTTTTGCTACTTCTATTTGTTTAATTTTAAAACTTAAATTTTAATATAAAATCCTTTATCCTGGATTAGAATTTTATATCAGAAACTCTGTTTCGCCTATCACCCCTTTAACCAAGCCCCTACTGTTTAATGCATGACTAAGTACATTTCTAAGTGCAATGTTGTAGAACATTACTACTTTTCTAATAGAATAGTTTGTGTGTGTGTGTGTGTTGCTGCATTTCATTCACTTTTATCTTTGTAAATTCAAGACAATTTAATCACAAATACTACTCATGCAACATTTCCAATCCATTAGCTTGATACAAATATAACATTTTATTTTTCTATTTTTCTGTTAACATTATCATCTTGTAAGTCTGTCGCTTTAGATCGTACTCCTTTTGTGAGTGTGTGTGTGTGTGTGTGTGTATAAGTATAAATATCTTCAATTTGAAAATAAATAAACAAAGATTTTGGTATGGAGTAAATCGTACAAATTGTATTTGGTTACACATACAAGTAATTCGATTTTAAGTTGGACTTATAAACAGGGTGACATAGAACATTGCGAACAAGTTAAGCAAAATACACTCTTAAGGGAGAGAGAAGAAAATAAATATGTATATCAACTTCTTTATAAATAAGAAACGAGTCCTCTTTCGGCCAATGTATCGTATATTCTCAATTTCGTTGGCTTTTGCTATTATCAGTTGCTGTCACATTGTAAGTATTTCCTGTGTAACTTGATTGTTCAAGTTTTCTTTGATTGGTTATGTTGAATTAAGTTATATGGAAAAAATTTCAATATAATACAGAATATTTATTTAAATCGAAATGTTTACAACATTTGTATTAAGATAAATCAATTTTTGTTATTAACATTTTAAAGGTATACAATTTACAGGAATAAACATTAGTTGCCAATAACAAAATATTTTTTATTATAAACTAAAAGGTTTCTTTCCTTTATGAAGAAATCTATTATATATCTACATATGTATAATATAAAGTAAAATCAACCTTAATAATATACAAATAACATTTATCTGTTCAGTTTGAGTAGAAGTATAAAAATGTTTAAACTTGTTGTTTTTAATTGATTGTCAAGGGGAATCAGAAGGCAATTCAACCATGACAATGCTAATCTAATGCGAAATATAATTTCCTCACTGGATTCGCATGTGGCTAAAAGAAGGGAATTGCCTAACTAACTACTAACTAACTTACCAACCAACGCAACCAACCAACCAACTAACTAACCAACTAACTACTAACTAACTACTCACTAACTAACTAACTAACTACGAACTAACTAACTAACTAACTAACTAACTAACTAACTAACTAGACTAACTAACTAACTAACTGACTAACTAACTAACGAACGAACGAACGAACGACGAACGAAAGAACGAACGAACGAACGAACGAACGAAACGAAGAACGAACGAACGAAAGAACGAAACGAACGAACGAACGAACGAACGAACGAAACGAACGAACGAACGAAAAAACGAACGAAAACGAACGAAACGAACGAACGAAACGAACGAACGAAAGAACGAACGAACAACGAACGAACGAACGAACGAACGAACGAACGAACAAGAAACGAACGAAGAACGAACGAACGAAACGAACGAACGAACGAACGAACGAACGAACGAACGAACGAACGAACGAAACGAACGAACGAACGAACGAACGAACGAACGAACGAACGAACGAACGAAAACGAACAACAACGAACGAACAACGAACGAACGAACGAACGAACGAACGAACGAACGAACGAACGAACGAACGAACGAAAACGAACGAACGAACGAGAACGAACGAAAAAAAAACGAACGAACGAACGAACGAACGAACGAACGAACGAACGAACGAACGAACGAACGAACGAACGAACGAAGAACGAACGAACGAAAACGAACGAACGAACGAACGAACGAACGAACGAACGAACGAACGAACGAACGAACGAAACGAACGAACGAACGAAAGAACGAACGAACGAACGACGAAACGAACAACGAACGAACGAACGAACGAACGAACGAACGAAACGAAACGAACGAACGAACGAACGAACGAACGAACGAACGAACGAACGAACGAACGAACGAACGAACGAACGAACGAACTAACAACGAAAACGAAGAACGAAACGAACGAACAACGAACGAACGAACGAACGAAAGAACGAACGAACGAACTAACGAACGAACAAAACGAACGAACGAACGAACGAACGAACGAACGAAACGAACGAACGAACGAACAACGAACGACGAACGAAACGAACGAACGAACGAACGAACGAACGAACGAACGAACGAACGAACGAACGAACGAACGAACGAACGAACGAACGAACGACAACAACAACTAACTAACAACTAACGAACCAACTAACTAAACGTAACAACGAACGAACGAACCAACAACGAAAACGAATAAAACGAACGAACTACGAACAATAACAACCCCCTAACTAACTAACTAACGAACTAACTAACGAACAAACAACAACTAACTAACGAAAACTAACTTGCTAACTACAACTAACTAACTACTAAAACTAACTAACTAACTAACTAACTTACTTACTAACTAACTAACTAACTTACTTACTAACTAACAAACTAGCTAACTAACTAACTAACTAACTAACTAATTATAATATTTTGACCCCTTTTTTAATTCGAACTCTCAACGCCCTTTTCACAAACAATTGTTTTGAAGGGAAATAGTGTATTTGTTAACTTAGTTCCTAAACCAAACCATTTTCTCCCACGACTATGTAGGAGGCTGTCAACATCTGATAGATCCGTTAAGCCAAGCAAGAAGTTGCTACCTTGCAGATTCAGTATATGATCTGCTAAGGCGGGGCAATGACAGAGCAAGTGAGTGTACTCCCTTCTTTCTACTCTCGGAACAGGAAGAAGGGCTTGGGATTATTGTGGGTCGAATGATGGCCACAGGATCCTCCACTATATACAGGTGGCCTCAGTCGACCATCTCCATCGTGCAAGCTCATACAGTTTTTCACGTATGGAGTGTTTGCTGGTTAAGATCGGTATGCCGACGAAAAGTGAGGAGCAGACATTGGCAAGAGAATCCGTAATGATATTACAAGGCATTTGTTGATGTCATGGAATACAGTAGAGTCTAATTGTTGAATGTTTTGCCATCACGTTTAGGGTCTAAGTTTTATGAAAAATACCACTTAGAGTTCTTAGGGCTGCCTGGATATCGGTATATATTCGAATATTAATGTCGTATATTCGCAAAACCTGTGCTTGTTTGCAGCCCGTCTTATGGCCGAAAGTTCAGCCTGAACAACGCTACATTAGTCTGGAAGGTTCTAGAATGTACTAAGCCACCGCCTACACCATGATCTGATTTTGTATTTTGTCCATTTTACACTGAAAAGCTTCTATCAAAAGAGTTGATAAATAGTTGTTCATAACTACTATATTAGTCCAACTCTGCAAATTTCATTTTCAATTAAATTCAAGGATTTGCCTTATATTAAAAATGTGTAAAAATCTATTAAACAATTCTTTTCTCAAATTTTTACCCAAAACTCTTTACTGTAAAGAGTTAGCTATACAAATTTAAAATGTTTTATTATTTCTACTATTATTTATTTTAAAGTTATGCTTTATCTTCTTACCAAAATACTCAAAGTGTCACAAATGCAAACAAAGATATTTGTCTTGATTTTCCGTTCTTAAGATAAATCATAATTAATTTGTTTACCATGAATTTGGTAATAAATTATACTAAATACTACTTGAAGATAAATAAAACTAAGGCAAACATTTGAAAGAATACGCAGCAGTAAGATACAAATAAAAGATTAAGGGTTATTTCAGTTGTAAAAATTAGTAGGAGTAGAATTTTTATAACCGACATAGATTTTAAAATCTAAATACAGATTTTGGTTGGACCAGCCTAAAATTAATGAGAGAGGGCCATAAATTTTTTTTATAATAAATCATTTTAGTACAATTTTAACTAAAAATCAAGATTTTAAAAGATCTATTAACAATTAATAGATTTTTTCTAAGAGTAGTTATATCGGGGTTGGGCTTAATTAGGGTCCCATTTTTTGGAAATTTGGGATTATGAAATTTGATTCATAACAAGTTTTAGTTGTTCGTGGTCATCTATTGAATTGATATTTCTTGATGGAAATTTGATTCATAAAAAGTTTTATTTGTTCGAGATCATCTATTGAATTGATATTTCTAACTTAAAATTTAAAAATTCCATGCGATATTGCCTCACTTGTTAAATTTATATATTTCTAATATTCATATAAAATTTTGCATTTCAGTTATATACACAAAACTGTAAACATATCTTTAAGTATACATATGAACATCTTAATAATTATACACGCATACATAAAGATTTTGTCCATACCAGTTTGCATAAACTGCTATACATAATGTTTCTTAAATAAATATTTATGTATTTAACAAATTTAAGACAAACCAAAATATTTAGGATGATGTGAATAAACAAGTATCTGTACATTAGGGAGTAACTTTTGCTTACGCATAATGAAAACAAGTACAAAACTATATTCGGGCGTGGCCGACCATATGATACCCTACACCAATTGCGAATATTAAATGTGATTCATTTTCTAAATAAAGCATTTATGTTGAATCTTACATAGGTTCCAAATACTGTCTGTTCATGTAGGGTAGAAGGGGGGCCATACGCCACTTTTTTTTTGAGGCGGCCTCAAATTAAAACCACAATACATATTCTTAATTTTTTTCTTGGTTCGGATACTTAGATATGTTGGCTTTAGTTTTCTTCCTTTCAATCTTTCCTAAGTCATCCCCATGTACATATTTTTTTAACTTTTCCGCACTGACCATAAACGGCGATACCGCCCCATCCATGGGGTAAATACGCCAAGGGGATGGGGCAGATTTGTCATTAGTAAAATAAAAGATAAAATTACAAAAATAAAAACTTATTTTGCTGTTTTATACTTTAATTCATTAAACAAAGTATAATAAACCAGATATTTATTGTTTATTTCACAAAAAAATTAAAACAAATTATTACTGATTTTTTCTATATTTTAACCAAATTTTGTTCTACATCACAAGCATTACATATATTTGGCGCATGTGCCCCACGGGCAGTTCTGGGGTTTAGTTTCAACTTTTTTCGGGCTTCAAATTATATTATCGAAAATATTATTATGTCTTATTGTTCACTATTATTGACGTTCTAATGCTGACCAATATATTTTTTCTATCACAAAAACTAAAAAAGTTAGCACAAAAAGTTCACACAGTGAAATATTTTCACATCCCTTTGAAAAACAAATAATCATGTCTGCCTCCCATCATATGTAAAGTTAATGTTTCAAATTTTCAGGGATGATAGATAATCGATAAACGAAAACAAAATTTGATAATGCGATAAAATCGATTACTCAGTTTTCAAGTTATTCGCTATTGGCAGATGTGCCCCTATGGCGTATGATCCCTCTTCTACCCTACGGTTATATCCTGACTAGATCCAGAGAAGAGTATGTGACAAATTTTAACAAATACAGCGAGCTGTAGCTTGTACACAAGGTTTACACGATCACAAAGACGGGCATAGCTTAATCGAATCAGAAAGTGATTTTGAACCGACTGGTATAATGGTATATGTTTTGCAGGGAATAATGGTTATATACAACTTATTTGTGTCAAATTTCATCGTGCTACTATGGACATGCGAACATTCAAGTCATTTTCTGAAGGGTACTTTATATAAGGGCTAGGGTTAATTGAGGCCTGATCATTACGAAAATCGACAGTGTTATTTATGATTATATCAAACTTAATTATGCTGATTTTTGGATAGATAGTAGTGTATTAGAGTGTAGTTAAAACATAATAGGCCCAAATCGGAAGGTCCGGTTGTATGGGGGCTAGGGCAAAAATTGAGCCGATCCTTATAAAATTTATTGTCAGGAATAATGTTTATATAAAAGTTGTTGCCAAGTTTTGCCAATTTTTGTAGAGATAGTGTATCATTTAACATAATTATGAGGTCAAAAGCCATATTAGGGTTGTCCGGTTGTATGGAGGCTAGGTGAAATAATGGACCGATTGCAGCATTCGTCCTTGGATCAAAAAAAGCGCACGTTCCAAATATCATTAAATTATCTCGGAAATTGCGACCTGTATCGTGCTCACATGGTTCATATGGGCACACAGACGGACGCACAGACGGAAAAGGCTTAATCGACTCAGAAAGTGATTCTGAGCCGATTGTTATTCTTTAAGGTGGTTGTAGGACCAATATTTTTGGGTGTTACAAACATCAGCAAAAACGCATAATACCCTCCCCAATGTAGTGGTGCAGGGTATAAAAATTGCAATCGGTTAGCTGGTAGTCTAGTACAGCAATTATTTAGTAGCTTAATGTATGGATCGGTCAAAGAAAATTTGTTCGTATTTTGGGCGATCAAATTAATCCTAGAAGTAAATCCATAAAGAGTGTAACCAATCGATAATGCCCTCCAAACGAACGGATTTTTATATACTAAGAGCGAATAAAGCTGTCGAAAGCAAGAGAGGAAAATAACTGAACATGGCCTTAGGTTTGGCTCAAATAATAGAGCTGTACTAGGCGAATACTGAAATGAATGATTATAATTCTTGAGTACATTAACCCCCCTTTCTTGGGTAGAAGGACATAGTTTACTAATACACTTTGATTTAAGAAAACTTTCACAGTTCGGAAAATATTCCTGAATATTTCACTAATCAAAATAGTGTGGGTCTTATCTAATATATTTGGTTGAATTGGCCGAGACGATTATAGGACTAGTAACTAAACTAAACTGGATACATTGGCTATTTATACACAAACATCAAATATGTCTGAAACCATAGGAGATACAGAAAAGATCATGGATATGGCGGGACTTAGAGCTAACCGTCTGTGGAAATCTTTCAATGCATGTATGGATTTAAACTGGGAGATCAAGCAGTGACGACTAAGAAAGAGAGATATGCTCTCTATATCTCTGTCTTCCTGAATGCCTGGAAGGAAAAATAGGCTACTTTTTATTTTGAAATTTCAAGTGGGCGAGGTGCCACGCCTACTTACTAAATAACTATTTAAACCCGTATATCTTGGAAGCTGGTACAATTAGAATCCTCAAATTTTACACAGACAACTTTGACATCCATAAGAATATTTTTGTACAAAATGTGCGGAATGACTATTGTGGGCGTGGCATCTTCCATATTAAGAAAATATTAAATCAGTATATCTCAGAAAATATAACAGTTAGAGTCCTCAAATATTGTCGGAGCCACATAAGTCTCAATATGATTATTTGGGATAAAATGTGGGCGGACTAGCAGCAGCGGGCGTGGCACCTCCCATATTTATTAAATATAAAAATTCGTTTATCTTGGAAACTATTAGAGTTAAAAGATTCAAATTTTGCAAGTAGAACTTTAGCATCCATGTAAATATTTTGGGTAATAAATTGGCGGACTGCCAATGGGGGGAGCGGCACCTCCCATATGAATTAAATACAAAAAAATCTTTTATCTAAGAAACTAATAGAACTAAATTTCTAAAATTTTGCACAAAGGACTTTCATATTCATCTGAACATTTTGGGCGAAAAAGCGGGAAAAATATTAAGACGAATGTATACTATGCTATGTGGACAGCAAAATGCTGGAACACTTGCTCAGTTATTGTCAGAATTTCGTTGAAAGCATATCCAAATATCTTGTACTAGTTGCCATATTTATCATTAACACTGATTGGAAAATTTAGAGCAAACTTACAGTACATCCCTCTAGGTGTATTTCTTTCGCTCTTAAGTAGTAGACAGATTATAAGCTGTTCTTCTCCGAACGAAATCTGTTGAAATATATTTACTACTTACATAAATGGTCACTTTAAACAATTTAGTAAAAAAAACTCTACCCTAATATGCATAAATACCCAAAAATATGTGTTAAAAGTAAATAATGTTTAAACATCTTTAGTATGTGTCTTGGAAAAAGTCAAAGATAAGTTAAAATATGCTAATTATGCATTAACATACACATACATAAAAGACCAAGTGTGTGTGTGTGGTTGTGTGGTGGTTAAAAGTTTTTGGTGAAAATTTCAGAGTAAGTAACCAGAAGTGTAGCAAATACTATTTTAAGAAAAGAAAATTAAGCATAAATGTATTTATATGTTTTGCTAATAAGATTATTTTTTGTTGTAAATAACAAGACATAAAAAAACTAAGTTTAACAGAAACGGAAATTAAAGAAGTTAATATCTATGTCCTAGTTTTCAGCAATTTGAATTGTTAAAATGAACAAATAACAATTAGTTTAATCATGTTTTTTATGTCATCAATTTTATATTATTACCACGATGTAATTTAAAGAATTGTGTAAAATTAATCATCACACAAATATGTGTGATTAACGTGCTTTTTTCTTACTAACCACTATACAGATTAAAACATAGTATTATGTAGTATATACATATGTACAATGTACATATCTAGCAATTATATTAATTTGACTTTAAAATTATCATTAAAATAACATTTCGATTAATTATAGTAAAAAACCCGAATACAAGTTTGCACAGTTAAACTTATTAACTATAAAAAAAGTATGTAAAATACACATGTTTTTAACGTTTAATACTAACTTAAGCTCAAATGTAAATACAAGTAAAGAAAAATTGTGGTAATATGATACCCAGAAATTAAATTTCGATTCCATTCATCAATAATATATTTGACATAATCATCTTTATGCTACTTCTTGTAATTACAATAAAATGTTTGCTGTGATCATGAACAATTTTATAGTTTTTTTCAGTGTAAGTATAAATGCATGTATTTGAATTTGTATATGTATGTACTTCTACAAATGTATATAATTTATTAAAATAAATTATAATGAAATGTATATTGCATTTACATTTATAGACAATACGGACAACGCGAAAATTTTTTTATTTTAATCTTATTTGTATATAATTTTTTTTATGTTGCATAAAACTGTATAAAATAAATTAACATGCACGTGAAGATAATTTGTAATATATTTATATAATGGTTTTAAATATATAATACCTATGTATGTATTCTATATACATACAAACACGTAGAAATAAATACACTATATAATATTTTTTACTTTTAACAAGACCAACAAAAATTACACCTTTTTTATGTAATATGTCATATAAAAATAATGTTTTTTTTTGTATTTAAAAAAAAACAATATAATGCGTAAGTATTTATGTGTGTATATGTGTAAGAATGTTTGCATATACAAAAATAAATATGAATGTATGAATAATTTTGTTTACAAATTTCATTAAAACTCATACTTATCATAAATATAAAAATGAGAGAACTTGTTAAAATAAAATAAAAAAAAAAAAAGAGATATCACATGCATACTTACATATATATGTGTGTACACACTCCCTTTCATATAAATGAACTATATGTGAATGATAAAATATAATGTACAATACATCCATACATCATATGTAACAAACAGTAATGTTAGCAAATATAGTAGAAAGAATCTAAATTTCTAAATATTTCCATGCTTGGACTGAATCTGAACTAAAACTGAACTAGAACTGAACTAGAACTGAACTAGAACTGAACTAGAACTGAACTAGAACTGAACTAGAACTGAACTAGAACTGAACTAGAACTGAACTAGAACTGAACTAGAACTGAACTAGAACTGAACTAGAACTGAACTAGAACTGAACTAGAACTGAACTAGAACTGACTAGAACTGAACTAGAACTGAACTAGAACTGAACTAGAACTGAACTAGACTGAACTAGAACTGAACTAGAACTAGAACTGAACTAGAACTGAACTAGAACTGAACTAGAACTGAACTAGAACTGAACTAGAACTGAACTAGAACTGAACTAGAACTGAACTAGAACTGAACTAGAACTGAACTAGAACTGAACTAGAACTGAACTAGAACTGAACTAGAACTGAACTAGAACTGAACTAGAACTGAACTAGAACTGAACTAGAACTGAACTAGAACTGAACTGAACTAGAACTGAACTAGAACTGAACTAGAACTGAACTAGAACTGAACTAGAACTGAACTAGAACTGAACTAGAACTGAACTAGAACTGAACTAGAACTGAACTAGAACTGAACTAGAACTGAACTAGAACTGAACTAGAACTGAACTAGAACTGAACTAGAACTGAACTAGAACTGAACTAGAACTGAACTAGAACTGAACTAGAACTGAACTAGAACTGAACTAGAACTGAACTAGAACTGAACTAGAACTGAACTAGAACTGAACTAGAACTGAACTAGAACTGAACTAGAACTGAACTAGAACTGAACTAGAACTGAACTAGAACTGAACTAGAACTGAACTAGAACTGAACTAGAACTGAACTAGAACTGAACTAGAACTGAACTAGAACTGAACTAGAACTGAACTAGAACTGAACTAGAACTGAACTAGAACTGAACTAGAACTGAACTAGAACTGAACTAGAACTGAACTAGAACTGAACTAGAACTGAACTAGAACTGAACTAGAACTGAACTAGAACTGAACTAGAACTGAACTAGAACTGAACTAGAACTGAACTAGAACTGAACTAGAACTGAACTAGAACTGAACTAGAACTGAACTAGAACTGAACTAGAACTGAACTAGAACTGAACTAGAACTGAACTAGAACTGAACTAGAACTGAACTAGAACTAGAACTGAACTAGAACTGAACTAGAACTGAACTAGAACTGAACTAGAACTGAACTAGAACTAGAACTGAACTAGAACTGAACTAGAACTGAACTAGAACTGAACTAGAACTGAACTAGAACTGAACTAGAACTGAACTAAACTGAACTAAACTGAACTAGAACTGAACTAGAACTGAACTAGAACTGAACTAGAACTGAACTAGAACTGAACTAGAACTGAACTAGAACTGAACTAGAACTGAACTAGAACTGAACTAGAACTGAACTAGAACTGAACTAGAACTGAACTAGAACTGAACTAGATCTGAACTAGAACTGAACTAGAACTGAACTAGAACTGAAATAGAACTGAAATAGAACTGAACTAGTACTGAACTAGAACTGAACTAGAACTGAACTAGAACTGAACTAGAACTGAACTAGAACTGAACTAGAACTGAACTAGAACTGAACTAGAACTGAACTAGAACTGAACTAGAACTGAACTAGAACTGAACTAGAACTGAACTAGAACTGAACTAGAACTGAACTAGAACTGAATTAGAACTGAACTAGAAATGAACTAGAACTGAACTAGAACTGAACTAGAACTGAACTAGAACTGAACTAGAACTGAACTAGAACTGAACTAGGAACTAGAACTGAACTAGAACTGAACTAGAACTGAACTAGAACTGAACTAGAACTGAACTAGAACTGAACTAGAACTGAACTAGAACTGAACTAGAACTGAACTAGAACTGAACTAGAACTGAACTAGAACTGAACTAGCACTGAACTAGAACTGAACTAGAACTGAACTAGAATTAGAACTTAGAACTGAACTAGAACTGAAGTAGAACTGAACTAGACCGACGTTATACATAAATTTCTTATTTTAACTTTATTGTATTACTCTTTTTATGCTATATTGTTTTTCCCACCACTACCATTGTAACTACACATGTTTACCTCACAATTTTTTTTAAATTGTCCCCTGCCTGCCAAATCAGTCGTTTTTACAACAAAATCAGAAACAATAAGAAGACGAACAGCAACATCAGCAGCTTAAGCAAACCATCGCATATACACTCACACAACACGCACATATAGAAATAATAATATAAAACGTGAGTTTTTACACGGTTTATAAAATGTTGAAAATAAAATTTAAAAAATACTGAAAGCAAAGAAAAAATCAGATGTTGAAAAAAAAACTTTGAAAAACACAAAATTATACATAACAAGTTTTAATTTTCCCAACACGTACATGTGTCATAAAACAAAATGTTTGCTTTTTACACGAGTGCCACATACACTCATACACAAGCACGCATTAAGTTTTACACCGTCGTATACTAACACATACATGTATATACAAGATGTCATTCCTGTTTGGTGTGTAAGTATGTGGTAGTTCCTGTGCAATATAGTAGGGGCATGACTCGCAGTCAGTTGAACTCATATACATACAATAATAGCTTTTCCTTTGGACTCTTCCTCAAAACTTTTTGCCACAGTGAATGTGAATGTTAGTTAAACGCACGCATCCATACCTATACAAGGATCCCACTGTATACTTGCAATATACCAACAATATCAACAACCGTTTTAAATCTTCAGTTGATGGTGAAAGGATAGGAGGGGATCCTGTATTGTTCCTCTTTAGTAGAAGATATATTATGGTACGCATTAAAAAAAATTGATTGTACTATTAGGAGGGCATTTTGAAAAGTTATTTGAAATTTTTTTTATATAACTTCCTTTAAAAGTTGCTTCTTTTATAAAAAGAAAATATATCGAAAATTCTCTTTAACAAAAAATTTTATTGAATAATTCAGTTGTTGTTCACTTTTGAAGTTGACTTATTAATTTATCCACTTATTCGAATATTTATGCGTTAAGTGTGAGTTAAACTCAAAAGATAATGAACAAATATTTTAGTGTTGTTATACAAATTACATAATCATTTTCACATACACTCGCATATATACTTAAAAAGATTTAAGACTTTGAGAAAAGTCGGAAACTGGGGTAGAAATTAATAGTTAAATGCAATAATGAATACCTACCCAGTAAAAACTTTCATTACCATGTAAGGGGTTAAAATGCTAAAATTTACTTACACAATAGCATTTTAAGTCATTATTTTAACACGGTGATGTCATTGGAGGCAAGTACTTACCACAAACGATTACAAGTAATTAGAAAAAGTAGTCATTGTAAATCGCATGAAAAAACATATACAGCTTCTATATCTTTACTGGCAAGATGACTAATGAATTAGAAAGTATTTATATAATACATTATTAGTAAGACCTTATTAGACCACTTCTATGTAATCCAGGCGATATGTAGTAGTCATTGAAAAGTATATTGTTAGGTAAGTAATTACAATTGAAAGCTATTACCCAGTTTTTGCTGGGTAGTTACTTGTAATTTATGGATTGCAATTTTTATGAATTCGAAAAATGATTGCTAATAAAACAATACTAGTATGTGATTAAAAAGTATGTATGTATGTGTGGGTAATTAATCACGTATTTCTTTAGCCATAAAATGTATGCTGCACTATCAAATGATAAAATAAGACAAGTTTTTACACTAATAAATTAATGAGAATTTAAGGTGTTATAATATAACGAATCAGCTTTCAAACTTAGTTGTGGTAATTGTTTTTTCTGTTGAAAAGGAGAAACCCATATAATAATATTACTTTACACATATGTATATATTACCACAAACTCCATAATACACATATTAATTATATTTATTTTTTTCTTATAAAGAGTTGTCGCTTCTTTTAAAAGGGTTGTAAAATGCCCCTGTTTTTCCAAACCGCAAACACTTTTGGTTTTTAATCGCTTAAGTGTCAACATCATTTTCTTAAGATATCCTTAATAACAATCTGATAATTTAATTAATATAAGTATTGGTGATGCTTATCTTATGTTAAACACATGTTTTGTATAATTAATGTAAAACAAGGAACACAAAGTAATAATATTAATATCATTTTAATGGATTAAAGATTTAAAACAGATTGAAGATTAATATCGGACACGTGATAACTCCTATAGTGACAAATGGATCAAGGCTTAAAAGATTCGTAACAGAACAGTTTTGTAGATATTTGTGCAGTTGTCACATTTTCAGCGAAATAAAAATATAAATACCAATAAGTCTGTCATCGGGTTTGCTTAACCCTTTAACGCCTGACCGCCAAATCCGTTGTCCGATTTTTATGAAATTTCATACAGACAGTATTTAGAGCTGATGAAATCTGATGGAATTCTAATAACTAATAAAATTAATGGTAAGGCTGAGGCTGATCTTAAGTTGCATCTTGTCCGTTGACAATAATTGACTGATCATAAGTTGTATCTTGTCCGTTGACAATAACTGAAATATTGGTCTCCACAAAAAGAACCTCAACTTTATTAATGAAGAGAACGCCTAAATTGCGTCTCCGTCAAATGCCAATAGCGCATATTATCTACCCCATCAGGCGGTCTTTAAACGCGACAGTAGTACAACTAAATTGCGAGTAAAGGATTTTTCTAGTTTTCCTAGAGCAATGAGAGTGATCCATCGCATTTTTCGTTTCTATTATAGGTGTAACAGGAGGCTTCGTTCTAATCTATCAACGACCAACAGACTAACCACGTCAGAACTGGAGTGCGCTAAATCTAGAATGATTCTAGCTAGTCAAAAGTTAGACTTCGGGAGCGAACATAATATTTTACTGCATGGGCCTTTTTCGATCCTACGCCCCTATTATGGTTGTAACACTTGGCTATTCCTATCTTACCTACATATATACTCATTACACGGACAAAATGCTCTGTCGTATCGACTAATGCATCTTTATTATTATGTTCCAAGGTTAAAGATACTAATCGAAACTATCTTATCCCACTGTAAAACGTGTATTATTCAAAAACACCAGAAGAATCAGTAAATAATGGCTGCCTTGTCCCCGGAAAGGACCTCAATTTCTCGTCTCGCCGTTTGCACGATTCTTTTGTTGTCAAAAGTTTCAAAATACATCTGAAACGGATTTCTCACTGTCAGAGTCTTACATTATTGAAAATTTTCTATAAAAGAAAATTTATTGAAAATTTTCTATAAAAAGAAAATGTATTAAAAAAAGAAAATGTATTGAAAATTTTCTATAAAAAGAAAATGTATTGAAAATTTTCTATAAAAAGAAAATGAATTGAAAATTTTCTATAAAAAGAAAATTTATTGAAAATTTTCCATAAAAAGAAAATTTATTGAAAATTTTCCATAAAAAGAAAATTTAACGAAAATTTTCTACAAAAAAAAAAATTATTGAAAATTTTCTATAAAAAGAAAATTTATTGAAAATTTTTTATAGAAAGAAAATTTATTGAAAATTTTCTATAAAAAGAAAATTTATTGAAAATTTTCTATAAAAAGAAAATTTATTGAAAATTTTCTATAAAAAGAAAATTTATTGAAAATTTTCTATAAAAAGAAAATTTATTGAAAATTTTCTATAAAAAGAAAATTTATTGAAAATTTTCTATAAAAAGAAAATTTATTGAAAATTTTCTATAAAAAGAAAATTTATTGAAAATTTTCTATAAAAAGAAAATTTATTGAAAATTTTCTATAAAAAGAAAATTTCTTGAAAATTTTCTATAAAAGAAAATTTATTGAAAATTTTCTATAAAAAGAAAATGTATTGAAAAAAGAAAATGTATTGAAAATTTCCTATAAAAAGAAAATGTATTGAAAATTTTCTATAAAAGAAAATTTATCGAAAATTTTCTATAAAAAGAAAATTTATTGAAAATTTTCTATAAAAAGAAAATTTATCGAAAATTTTCTATAAAAAGAAAATTTATCGAAAATTTTCTATAAAAAGAAAATTTATCGAAAATTTTCTATAAAAGAAAATTTATCGAAAATTTTCTATAAAAAGAAATTTATCGAAAATTTTCTATAAAAAGAAAATTTATCGAAAATTTTCTATAAAAAGAAAATTTATCGAAAATTTTCTATAAAAAGAAAATTTATCGAAAATTTTCTATAAAAAGAAAATTTATCGAAAATTGTCTATAAAAAGAAAATTTATCGAAAATTTTCTATAGAAAGAAAATTTATTGAAAATTTTCTATAAAAATAAAATTTATTGAAAATTTTCTATAAAAAGAAAATTTATTGAACGAGTTTTACATTATTGAAAATTTTCTATAAAAGAAAATGTACTGAAAATTTTCTATAAAAAGAAAATGTATTGAAAATTGTCGAAAAAAGAAAATGTATTGAAAATTGTATAAAAAAAGAAAATTTATTGATAATTTTCTATAAAAAGAAAATTTATTGATAATTTTCTATAAAAAGAAAATTTATTGAAAATTTTCTATAAAAAGAAAATTTATTGAAAATTTTCTATAAAAAGAAAATTTATTGAAAATTTTCTATAAAAAGAAAATTTATTGAAAATTTTCTATAAAAAGAAAATTTATTGAAAATTTTCTATAAAAAGAAAATTTATTGAAAATTTTCTATAAAAAGAAAATTTATTGAAAATTTTCTATAAAAAGAAAATTTATTGAAAATTTTCTATAAAAAGAAAATTTATTGAAAATTTTCTATAAAAAGAAAATTTCAATAAATTTCTATAAAAAGAAAATTTATAGAAAATTTTTATAAAACAGAAAATTTATTTAAACTTTCCAATAAAAGAGAATAATATCGAAAATGTTTTGTATACGTTTTCTCTACAAAATTAAAAAATGTTTTGTCCAGTTGCACAAGTCCCTCTCAAGTCTATTTGACTACATTTGTTTCCTGTTATTAGATCTTTTTGACACACTAACACATTTCTCATTTTGTTTTCATGTTTATTTAATTTTAGTCTTTATTTTCTATGTTCTTCTTATTATATCCTTTTCTGTATTAGCTGTTGTTTTTTTGCATTGTAGTGTGTTGCTTCTGCTGGAAATTTGCCATAATTTGCTAAATAAACAAAAAGTAATAAAGATTTATATGAAACCCTTAACATATGCTTTTCTATGTCTCTAAGAAATTGGACTCACATACATTATAAAGTGAGTCTAAGATGAAAAATAAGTAAAAGAAAGCTCATAAATTAACTGATTAAATAACAAACGGAGAAAAAGACAACAATTAGCTAGAAGAAAAAGAAAAATGATAAACCTGTGTAGCGCACACATGTCTAGGGTCCAAAAAAAAAAAAAACCTAAAACAATTTTGACAAACGCCCTTTAATTTGTAGGCATTATATTTAATTATAGTCTGATTGTTATGAAATGTCGGAAATAATTGTTTTTCTGTGGTAATTTATTATTTTACTCTATTTGTGTCATATAAGGAAGGAATACGAAGACGGTATCTAAGAAATACAACTTACGACCCTATGGGAAGAAATGCTAATTAAATTTCGTAGCAAATAAGAAACTTTCAAATCAAACGAAACAAGGGTTTGAGAGAAGTACCAATATTTTGATGCTAAATGCATTAAACTTTTCAGTATGTAATTTTAAAGCTAATTTTAAAATATTTAAGGTTTTTAATGCATTCCAGCAATTAGCAACAATCGATTTGTTCGCAACTTCTCTCAGTAATCAGTGCTTTTGTTTGCATTTTTTTCTACGCTCGTTTGTTAAATTAGTCTGTAATGGTAATGATAGACTAACGATGGCTGGCTGCAGTTCAGCGACATTTTAACTCTATTGTTTTGAAACGAAGAGGATGTAAATATGTTGTTAAACTGCATTAAAAAAGTGTAAGTACAAAGCTAGTAATATTACACCTCGTCAACTAAATGAAAACATGTAGAACACAGTGCCAAAATACAGATAGATAGATAGATAGATAGATAGATAGATAGATAGATAGATAGATAGATAGATAGATAGATAGATAGATAGATAGATAGATAGATAGATAGATAGATAGATAGATAGATAGATAGATAGAGATAGATAGATAGATAGATAGATAGATAGATAGATAGATAGATAGATATAGAGTAGAGATAGATAGTAGATAGATAGATAGATAGATAGATAGATAGATAGATAGATAGATAGATAG
>NW_023995525.1:0-37500 GCF_015586225.1 Lucilia sericata | reverse complement strand
ATAGATAGATAGATAGATAGATAGATAGATAGATAGATAGATAGATAGATAGATAGATAGATAGATAGATAGATAGATAGATAGATAGATAGATAGATAGATAGATAGATAGATAGTAGATAGATAGATAGATAGATAGATAGATAGATAGATAGATAGATAGATAGATAGATAGATAGATAGATAGATAGATAGATAGATACTAGATAGATAGATAGATAGATAGATAGATAGATAGATAGATAGATAGATAGATAGATAGATAGATCTCATTATCATGCAAATCGTTCAGAATCATAAAGTGTACAAAAAGTCAAAAAACTTCATCTCAATTTCTCCATTTCAAGTGGAAAGTTTTACGTTGTTAAATTGCACCTCTTTTATTAATGACACTAGTAAGCATACGTGTTAACGATTTATTGATACTAGAGTTCGCCCAGCGGTCGAAATTCGACCAGAACTTATGCTGGAAAAAATGCATAAATATGCTAAAATAAAACCCTTTTTTATAGTTCAAATCTGCGGTAAAAAATTTACTTTATTGATATTATCAAAGTGTATAATTTTCTATTATTAATGTTTTCTTTTAGAAAATGTGATGGGTTTTTGGTAAAAGTCCCATCAGAAGTTTAAAACCTCAATTGTCAAAATTAGTTATAAAACTTGTTTTACAAAAGTATTTCAACTATTTTAAAAATAATAAATAACGCACATTTCTTCTATCGACTTATTATCCTCTACATATTTACGCTACGTTCACAATGCTGGAGTACTCTACTGTACACACCATTAAAGATATGTTATATGCTGTTCAAAATACAGAGTGTTCAAAATACAGAGTGGAAATGTTCTAAATAATTTGTCAAAACAATAAAAATATTTAAAATAAATAATGTCTTATCTAATTATAAATAAATTTTATTTGGATGTCATTAGTAGTCCTTCTATCAAGTATATGCTGTATAAATTCTCCCTTATAACACTCGACAAAGACTTCAGCAGACCTACATTTATTAAATAAACGATAAATTGCTAAGTACGGTTAAACACTCTTTATCCCAAAAGACATGATTTATATTTAGCAGTTTCATCTAGCAGTTTTATCTATTTTTATATAGCATATAACCATCACCTATTCAACTTACAGTTTTCACTTTACTCTACTATTTCCTAATTGGTTAGAATAACCCAAAAAAGGAGAATATCATCAAATCCTCGCTGTGCTAAACCTGCATATAAGCGATATACCTATCCATTTATTGCTGTGTATCATGTACCGGCATGACGAACTAAACTTTACTTATATTTTATACAGGCTTTTTTATTACTTACTGACACTGAATCAATTCGTTAATCCATCATTTAAATCTTCCAAATCAATCAAAACTAATAATTATGTATCGCAATTCAGTATTTTATTTCACCGATTTTTTTCGTTAAACATAATCGAAAAGCATCGGCAGTGTAACGACCAATAAAAAGTTCACGTTAATAATTTTATAATTTAAAAATATTTCAATACATAACTTTTGACATTCTTATAGTTTTCCGATCTTTGTCTTTAAAATATTCTACAGTCGTTAAAAATTTAGGGAATTGAAAATTCGTTAATGTAACCGATATTTGTCATTACTTTACGATATTACTGAATTCCGGTACTGATGTCCTACCAATTTTTTTCCAGGTCAAACACCAATATCAGTACATTTTTTGGCATATCTTGAGGTGTCCCCAAGCATTATTTACACATGTTTTTATATTCCCAGTTCGTTGTTTCCTCAGGAAAGTCCTTCAATATAATTATTTTGAAAAGTTTAAATAACGAAAAACTTTCAATCGAAAACTCTGAATATAAAACTGAAGTCCTACTTCTTATAAAAATATTCCATTTGATAACAATCGTAACGATGTTATAACAAAATTGATCATTATCTCATTCACAATTTAGCACTTTACACAAAAATATAAAACAATAAAATCCTATTTTCGCATTGCCTGAGCCTGTTTACATACTTATTTGTTTACAAAAATCTTATTAAAAACAACAAAATCAAAATATCATGCAAAATACAAAAAGAAAAAAGCAACAGAGAAGTTAAACGTTTCTGCGCTCTCCTCTCTTTTTTCAAAAATTTTTTGTTTTGTTTCTTGCTTTGTTTGTTTGTTTTTAATTTCAAGAATACGTACGTGTGACTATTGTTTCTATGTATTAGTAACTACTTTAAACGTTTATAGCTCCTAAAATTCTGAACCTATCTCATTAATATATATATTGTGCACATCTGTGAACAAATACCTTTAAAATGATATATTTTTTGCCAAGATCAGATGTATACTGTAAGAGTAAAAGGGGTCACAAAAAATCGTCTTGCCTATTAATTATATAGATTACAAATATTAAGTATACGCCTACATCAGTAAAAAACTTTTTATATTTTGCTAACACATTAAAATGATTTGCAAAATATAAGCCTGGGAAAATTAATACTTTTTTGCCCATTAAAAAGGAAATTACTTTGGTAAATACTACGAGACACGGGTCTTTTTTGGTCCTTTATCACGTATAATTGCACTGTGTTATCAGACGTAGAATATATTTTTAGACGAGTTAAATATTTTAGATCACAGGCAAAATAAAATTAAAATTAGATTTTAATTTTCGATTTAATAATTTTAAGATTTTTTTAAATTAAAGTTAAAAGCAATTTTTTTCTTGTTTCACTGTAAATAGTTCTATAAACTCTTAATTGCACCACAATTCACAATTAACATCTATTGTTTCTATTTAAATTTAACATTTACAGCAAAATGCACTTTAAAATGAAATTTTGCTTCATATGTGCATTTTTTTTTTTAATATAAAATTTTTAATAACGAATTTGCTGACATATTGAATTTTTTAACCTTTTTTGTGTTCCTATTTTAGTTCTTAGTTAACATTCTGTCAACCTTAATGCAGCATGATGCTGTAAACACAATTTGTTGCAAATATACAATTTTTAGCTTATTTGTAATGTGCACAAAAACAACAACAAAACACATATGTATGTAGTTTGTGTTGTTGTTATATTTTGACTTTATAAACTTTGATGCAACAATGTGTGTTAGGAGTTTTTACAACCTACATCAATATAGTGGAGAGGGTATTATGTGTTTGTTATGATATTTGTAACTCATAGATAGCAATCGGCTTAGAATTATTTTCGGAGTCATTTTTGAAATGTCCATCTAGGTCATACTCTTTTAGTTAAACATTTGATCATAACTATAATTTTAAATCTCTCAAAATTTAACATTTTGGTCCATACTTGGATATGGCTTTTGGCTCTATTTTTAACTCATATTATTGTTATTAAAATAAAATTCAAAACTTGTTCATTGATAAGTCCATAACTGTCTATATCTCTGAAATTGATTGTATACCAATGTACGGTATCATACCATTTAACTTAACTGACCTTATTTTCATACTGGGGTTTTTGCTTATTGCTATTTTTTGTTGTTATTGAAAGTATTAAAGTTAAGTAGTAAACCAAACAATGTAGTTTAAAAGTATTAGTACTACAAAACAAATTTGACTACAAATACACACACATACAGCATATGTATACAATATGTTCATACTAATATGCCAACATAAAAAGAAAATTGCAAATGGTCAGTCAATTTTGTGGTCACATACATACAATAAAAGAAAAATATATATTTTTTGTTTTGAAAAAGAATTTGCACAAACCCAAGGACATATCCTTATAGTATACAGATATCAACAAACACGCACAAATTAGATTAAACATAAAAAGTTTTTGAAATTTAAACTTGTTGGAGAAAATTTTTTTGAAGTTTGATATTAAATAAGAAAAAACTATTTTATATTTAAAACTATGCAAAGGTCGGAGAAAATGTGGCAAAGTTTTTTATAGTTTTAGAGAAAATTTAAATAATCAAGTAATTTAATTGGAGATATCTAAATGTTATTGTGATATAAAAAAATTTGATAAAAATACATTTTTCAAATTAAGTACAAAAATCTATGACAAGGTATTTCGCACTATGCGTATGATTGATAAAATATTCATCATACGCCTATGGTTCTATGAAAATAAGAAATACTGTAAATAAATACATGCACAGCATTCCCTTGTAAATGTTGAATAAAAACGAAATAAAACAAGTATTCCTACTTCCTACTAATCGGGCATAGCCGACCATATGATTCCCTACACCAGTGAGTATGTTTAAAAATGAGGATTTCTTTTTTAATAAAAAATCCTTTACATAAGTTGTTTTTTGTCTAAACTCCGAAATATTTAAACAACTTCTTGACAAAACAAGTAAGAATGTATAGCCGGGAATGGCCGACCATATGATACCCTAAACAAGTGATTATGTTAAAATAGCATTAAAATTGATTTGTACCACAATTTGTTAACATAAACGGAGTTTTTATAAAAGAGGGGTTATATGGGTCTCTCCCTATAAATTCTGGTAGAGGTATTTACGTCTACATTAAAGTTATTTATGCAGTTATTACTGTTTATAAGTGAATTATATAAAACTTAGCCGATTTTTGGAGATATACAAAAGCATTTAACATATTTATGAGCTCAAAAGCTCTATTCGGGGGTACGGTTAAATAGGGGCTAGGCGAAATAATGGACCGATTTTGACCATTTTCAATAGGCTTCGTCCCTATGCCCGATTAGAGCATGTGTAAAAGTTCGATGGACGGATAAATGAACTTAGCTAAATCGATTCTGAAAGTAATTCTGAACCTATAGGTATACTTTAAAGTGGGTGTAGGGTGTTAGGGTGCTTTGAGTGTTACAAACATCAGCATAAACGCATAATACCTTCTCCACTATACTGGTGAAAGTATGTAGATTTTTCAATAATAAATTTTTATAAAGTGTGCTTTGATCAACTTCAAAGGTGTATGTTAAGTATGCGAAGACTAAAATCTTTATTCGAAATATAAAAATTCCTTAAAACATTGAAACCATCAATGGCTCTGACCTCTACTGACTGATTTTTTAAAGACGTGTCCAGTCTAGAGCTTCAATAACATACTTTTGAAACCCATTTGAGTGAGTTTAATGTATTTTTAGCTGCTGAAAGCGAATCCGATACCTGTTTTTGTCTATCGACCACACTTTTCTCGGAAAATGGCATTGAATATTAGATTTTTGAAACTAAATAATATTTCTCTATAGTTTCTACAAAACTTAAAGCATAGCTTCAGTTTAACTCTTACAGTTTATGGGATAAAATTACTCATTTTACTTCAACTTTTTTTTCATCCACTTGGTAGACTTGAGAATGGTCTACCACAAGCCCCGAGTGACTTCGATGAAGAACACTCAGGTGGCAATTTTTGTACATGGCTTTATTGACTCCTGTGTACTTGCACACTTTGATGAATTACTCGAGCTATATAATCTCTTCCCAAGTGATCACGTTGTGGTATGACAACAACAATATTACTTTCCAAGTGATCACGTTGTGGTATGACAACAACAATATTACTACAACAGGCGGAAAAGTAACTATCGAATCAGAAACAAAACCTCAACGCAATCAATAAATCCATAATCTCGATGCAACACCGAGATGGACCATCAGGTATAAGCGGGCAGAGTAGTTCATTTCATTTTCAGACTATAAACAACGATCTGTGGAATGACAGGCAACTACTGAATGTTAACCTGAAAATGTCCCAACCTATACTCAAGGGGTTCAGGAATCCAGCATAAGTTGCTAACCCAGTGACATCTGTTGAGATGGCGACAGCATCGGAGTGAGAATCCAGACATATTTATATTGTATTTGGATATATTCTCTCTCCGTGAATTTGAGTATAAGTCACAGCCACTACATGGATACTGAAGGAACCTCAACCAACTAACCAGTTATGACAAAGACCTGTGGGCAACTGACCCGAAATAGGGCACCAGATTATCTGGTGCTTTGATTCGATCCCATGTCAAATCATTCCAAAGAAAGCACAAGGATCACCAGCAGTTTATAGTACCGGTAGACCACTGGTATTGGTAGCACCTCTATACACCTGGGTTACAATACACTAAGATGGGATATAGCAAGGAAACATATTCTGGGGGCTAACATAAGTAATATTCGGAAATTGTGAGACCTCAATTATAGATAGGGAATCATGGTAAAATGTAATATTTATAAGAGGTAATGTATGTTTGAATCCGCTGCTTCAGGGAGTTCTTTAAGCTACAAGGACGACTCTTAGCTAGGAGATTGAACTGACATGGAGATCTGTGTATATATTTGAAAAACTCAGAAATCATCTTCAAGATCACCACATACGATTTTAGGCGAACAATTATTGAATGAACGCAGGCAGATATAAACATACTCTTCGCCAATAAAAGCATTATCAACTAAAAACGCTAAAGTAGCATCATACAGCAAAAAAGATATAAACGATTTGTCTTCCCGTAGTAGGCTCATTATAATGTGAATATCATGCCACACGGAACTTATTGCTTTTAAGGTCAGTAAACTTAAACAAGTTCACCTGACAATTGAAAAACCGTTCGATGCAATGAGAACGGATTTAAAAGTATGCGGAAGACTATCCCACCCAAAAATGTGGTATAAAGTAACGGATAGTAGGACCACAAAATATTACATAGGGTATCAAAAACAAAAGGATAAGGATAAGACTCCTTAATAAGGGCAAGTCACAGGCTAGTTTCAATGTACCTATCTTAATTGGAATTAAAGGATTTTCACATGTTTACAGCATAGCCCATCAATAATATCAATACTTACTGTGAAACTTTATAAAAATATTTTTAAATATTACTCAAGGAATGATAATCTTACATGTATGTATGTATATACCCTCCATCAGCGGTTATGTTGATATTGGTTGAGGATATAAAAAGCCATAAAATTAAACTTTTTTTAAATTAACATTTTCATACACACCTCGAAAACATCTTTTTATTTTACACTATTTTTTAAGCAAATAATATATTTATTAAATTAATTTACATACAGAAAAAAAGTGGACAGAGCAGAAAAAAAAATACATGAACATTAAATTAACTTTCATTTTATTCAATATACGCAAACCAAAAGCAAAAAAAAAAATGGAAAAAATTAAAACGTAGAATTGGCATAACAGCAGCTGACATCACTTGGATAATACAATTTGTCAACATTAAAATTAAATGTTAAATTGGTTAACATGGTTTTTGTGGTCGATGATGCATTTTACACAGAAAGTACAAAAGCAAAAATACGCAATATATACACACACAAAAACGCACGCACACACAATCCGCAAAACACTCATACTCAGTTAAATAGCAACACTCAAGTACAAACTTACATACATAATCCTGCAGTTTGAGGTGTGTGTCCCTTTGGGTACTCTGGTTGTAGAACTTCTCGGTTCTTAAAACATTTTCAAGTGGATACCCACCTGATTACTTAGGAATGCTAAAGAGGTAACATAGTTAATTTCTGCTTTACTTGGGGCTACTTAATTGATGACTTATTTAATAATTCATCAACATTAGACATTAACGTTCCTTAGTAACATAGACTCCTTATAAAACTGTTGAGTTTTTGTCACTCATATTCTATGTAAATGTACAAAAACAACCTTACTTATATTTATATGTTTGTTGGAGTCTGTGTGGACATTTACAGAAATAAAACTGAATTAAAATGCTGAACAATATTTTACTATATTACTTAATTGCCAACAAGTCAAATACAAAGAGACGATGAGAGTGCAGAAAAACGAAAACTGAGAAAAAAAGGAAATGACGGTATAAATTTAAATTAAAGAAAATGGCATGTACAGAAAAATATTTATATGGATTAAATGGAAAAAATACATTAAATTATAAAAACAATCATATTTTTAAAATGGAAAAGAACACGTAATAACAAGGTGACATATTCTTTTTTTTCACGCTATGCTGTTCAATTCAAAAGTGATTTATTGTGGCAGTACTTTGAAGGAGTTAAATATAAATGAAATTTAACTCACGTCTTTTGTGAAGACGACAAGAACAATTCGGTTTTTCTTTAATCCGTTTCCGGTATATATGACATGATAAAAGATCGTGAGTTCAATTTGCTCAGGATGATAACCAACTTAACTCTGAGTTATAAGATAACGTCTTTAGAACTCAGATAAAAAAGATTTCAATATCAAAATAGTGCTATATCTTCATAATGGTTTAGTTAACTAAAATCAACCTTTAATGTTCCAAAGCAGCTTCATCTGTCCAGGTCTCAGTAAGTTGGGTTAGGTTTGACATGTAGCTGCATGTCATACAACCGAGTACAGCTTTACTTGGGTCTAATATTGATCCCTTTTTAAAGATCTTGTAAGAAATGAATATTAGGGTAGTAGAGAGAGAAACAGTAGAAGAAGAAGAAGAGAAAACAGTAGAGGAATGTTTAAGTTAACTAAAATCAACCTTTAATGTTCCACAACAGCTTCGTCTGTCCAGCTTCTTCTAATAGCCGGTAAAGGTGAGTAGGTCTCAGTAAGTTAGGTTAGGTTTGACAGGTAGCTGCATATCGTACAACCGAATAAAGCTTTACTTGGGTCTAATATTGATCTCTTTGTAAAGAACCTCTTAGAAATGAAGATAAGGGATAGTAGAAAGGGATAGTAGAGGAAGAAAAAGAGGAAACGGTAGAGGAATGAGGAGTAGTGCTCTAAATATTTAGTGTGAATTTGTAGTTCGCATCCATTTAGACAAGTTCAAGAATGCAGATAGTCGTACTAATTAAACTAGTGAACTACAGTCTCCTTATCATCCTCATTTTGATAACTTTTACAGAAGTCATTATGCCGTAAATCAATCAAAAAGTCTAGCGTAGTTGTCAAATTTACAGTGGGCAGTTATGACCGAAAACAGTTTATATGATTACTGAGGTCTTTGAAGACCAATAATATAGGTGTGGATCTACGGGAATCCATATTGAGCCATAGCGCTCTCGAGATCGATTAATTATGTTCACTTGATCAGCGGATTTCAGCATTAGAGTGAAAGATTTCAAGAAGTGCCTTTTGTGACAGGTAGTGGAAACTCAACAGAACTGGTTCATATCCAACCCACTCAGGATTGTTCTAGCTCTTAGCAAGGTATCAGCAACATTATTGCCATATGTTGTCCCATTTGAATTGATCCATGTAAATGGTAATGTTTAAATGTCTCCCCATTTCGTTTACAGACGTCCGGCATTCGTGGACAAGTTATGATGTAGAAACAAACATCAATCTGGGAATTAATACCCAGCTTGGCTATCAATAGAAATTCTTATATTCCTGTTAGATATCCGATAGTACCTCAGTCTGATATTTCAACATGATAATGGTCGCTGATATTTCAACATGATAATGGTCATTGAGCTTAAATGAGATTTTAGTACCAAATTCTTCAATGAAGATGGCACCACCAACTGTTTTCGTGGATCTTATCATGGATCCATCTGCATACGCACGGAAACTATTTTAAAATGGAAGGAAGGATTGCTTACACTCTGAAAAGGTATATTGGAATCGTATCGAAAGAGATGATTCCGGGATGCAGTGATCAGCGGCATGAAGGGGTTGCGGTATAAGATCAATGATCTTGGACCCTAGAACAGATGTTCCATTTGCCAGTTAAACTTAATCTGGCAGCAGTGCATATTGCCATTTGTTTGGACTGAAGGCCAGTTAAATATAATAAACAACGCCTTTGTGGAACCTGTTCTCATAGTACCGGTGATGAGAAGAGCAGAAGATCTCATAATCTTTTCAAGTTGCCTGTATAAGTTTTGTGAAGCGCGTGGCGCCATAAAGCATTATTGCTTTGATAAAAGACTCAATATTCGATATTTTACCCGTTAATACTTACATTCAACCCTCCACGAGCTTATGATCTTTAAAGCTTTTTCCAATATTTGCGACATAGTTACAAGGTGATAACCACTTACCACAACATCGTCATCATCATTTAATACCAAGAGAAGACCGTTAATGGTCATATTTTATAATAGCTGAGATAACACTCCACCATAATGTGTTCCTCCGCTTATTTATAGATTTGAGGTCTCCCAAAGAAAATATAATGATCCTATTAGAGATTAAACTCTCCACAATGGACCTGTCAAGACCCATCGACAAGAATTATTGGCATTTGAAATTATCAAAAATCTCCTTCTATAACAAGTAAGACGTACAAGGCAATATTACCATATCCTATGTATTTATCGATGTAGCCGATAAGGGCATACAGGGTCGTCTCAACGGATTTCTCTTTAGTGTATGCATGTTAAGAGAAAGTGGGAATGGTATGAATGAGACCGATTAGTCTATTGCCATTAGCTTTAGTGTGGGATGTTTTATCAACTTTGGGGATAAATATCACATTGCACTTGGTCCTTTGAATGGTGATGTAGGACTTAGAAGGACAGGCTTTGTATGTTTAACGTAGCCATGGAATTACAAGATTTGAACGGTGCTGTAGATTTGCTCCTGGCCCTGATGGCTAGGCTCAAAACACTGCATTGCCCAGCGAATGATGATATTATCAAAAGCTCACAGTAAGAAATCTCAACAACAGAACAGAACTGTGTGGGAGATGTGAATGGAATATTCGTTTTCGATCAGGGATAAGATGTCATTAGACTAGTCTACAGTTATTACAATAACATGACCATTGCTGTCCTGTTAATGAATATCCAGAAAACTTAAAACCATTTGAGGCCTTCCACGACAAATATACAACTAAACTAATGAAATAGTACCCGTTGATTCGCCAATATATTCCAGAGACGTATTTGGTACATCAATGTTCGATCTCCAGAAATAAGTCAAAACATTGTTTTCTTAGCCACAGCTGACATACTGTTGTTGTTTAGTTATGAACAGAGTAAAATTCAATGTTGTATCAACATTCAGCACATCGCACAGACCTAATGCCTGCACAGACCTGACGCACTCTGCATCCTGTGACATCAACACTCTTTTAACTTACGTATAATCCTCCTAGCCACCCAACTGTGGGGTTGATTCGGCAACAGCACCGGAAGCAACATTCCCTTTCCCTGATTTAGGTTTCAACTACAACCGCTATATGAACTACGAAAGAAACTCCTCAATTACCAGCAACTCTGTAGACTCCGTAGTATTACATAAAATAGGTGTTGTGATCAAAATACGGGTAAAATGATACTGAGTAGTCATATATGTCCATATCAAATTTAAATCTAGCTATTGCAGTTTTGAGATATGCTACTTTTAATATTTATATGGTATGTGGGCGTGGCATCTCTTCTAAGTAAAAAGTAGCCTATAATTCCTTTCAGACATGTATCAAGAAATTTTTACTGCGATGAATCTTGCAGTTTGCCTTTTTATCTTTCCAGTATAAATGCAATCATTTTAAATATCTGCCAATAAAAAACCATAGATAATTACATTAAAGAATAAGTTGATTTTTTCATTTAAACAAAAAACTTAAATTAACTCAATTAAATTTATTTAAAATTATATTTATCAAAATATTATGGTAGCATTTTTAAAAATTTCATTTTATTTAAGTTTATTTTTTGACGTTATTTATCATTAAATAAAAACAAAACTGAAATAAAGATGAAACTGAAGTAGAAGCAATAAAAACAACAACGACAGCATTGAAACACACAAACACGCTTGAGTTGTATATTTTATACTTGAGTGCATCACAAAACTAACTGCAACATAAACCAGCAACTATTGCACTTATTTAGTTGTTGTTGCTATTCTGTTGCTTGTACGAATACTTAATATTATTGTTGTTGTTGTTGCTGTTTTTTTTTATATTTAACTCTCGACTGCTGTTGATGTTGTTTCTTTCAGTGCAGTGCAATACACTTGCACACTGTTTGTCTGTTTATTTTCTACTTCAACTAGAATGGCACAGAGAAAACAGAGTTGGCCAAAATGTAACAGAATTCAAGGACGAATGATAAAGTAAGATTTTATTGAAACACATCCCATACAAGATATGATAAAGAATCTTATGCACGCAGAGAAAAAACATGGTTCAAAATGGTTACTACAACTATACCATGTTTACTGGAACAATATATTGTTTTCAAAAACATATAATTGTTATTTTAATTAGATTTTAACAATATTTTAGTTACTGCAAACATTTTCATGTTCAAGGCAATTATAAATTTGAGTATGATTCACTGGAAAATAATTATTTTTACAACAACTAAATAATGATAACAATGAAAACATATTATGTTATTTAAAACCATTTATAACCATTATATGTTATGTTATATAACCATTGTATGTTATGTTATTATAAATAACTATTATATGTTATGTCTGCTGATACAACAACAACAATGAATTCAACAACAAAACAACTTTTGCCACACACATTTACTCAAACAGATTACTTTTTCGTTGTGTGTGTTTTTTTTACGCGACAATAAAATGAGTTGAAATAATTCTCATTTGGTTTATAACATTAAACGTATAAGTATTTCAGTTTGTATAAAATAATGTAGTTATGTTTTTGTGAAGCAAATTGAAATTTGCGAATTGTGTTAAGTATTGTAAGTATAATATATTTATTTATATATATTTTTACTTTTTTTTAGGAACTGTAATTTTACTAATTCAGTAAAATTTATTTTGATTTCGATACATATTTAAACGAAATTTTGATCACATTGGATTGTTATATGATCATGTATAACAATATTACGATAAATAGAAAAATATTATGATAAAATATTTCCACGGTATATAATCATAATATGATATTTTAAAATTGTTACAATAACGATAATATGTTTAGACTACAATCATAAATTTAACCATAATATGTTGCTCTTAGAACATGGTTACCACAACCATGTTTTTTCTGTGCGTGTGGAAACATTAAAAAACCGACAATGATAGAATAAAATATATTTTTCAAATATTCCTTTCAAATTCTGTTGTAATTACTTTAGAAGTGTTTCTTCTTGGGCTACTCTGCTAAAATCACACAATAAAACAAATAAAAAAAACGTTGTTTAAAAGTACTGCACATGGCCACTTTTGATTTCGAAATATATGTATATAAGTTCTTTCTGTATTTTTTCGTTAACAAGTGTCTACTATTTTACTATAAAACAGATAACAACGAACGTGTATGGACCACTTTTTAACTCTTTTAATATTTCAGTTAGTTGCTACTCTATCTTACTAACAATGTTGCAATTTGATGTCTTTATGGCAAAAGAGCCACTCGTTAATAAAGTACTGTTGTATTTCCTTTTTTTTCTCCAGCTTTATTTTCAAATGCTTAAAGCATATTTTTTTTTTTAAACTTTAGTATAGAAATTATAAAGAAAACAAAAACAACAAAATATTAAGTAAATAAAATAAAAGTTTTATTTTTCTATTGTATAAGAATTTATGTACGCACACCCATTTTTTATCCTTTGAATGCCACCAGTCCTGCTTATATAACATGGAGAGGGGTTATTATGTTTAAAGGACAGGGGAATATTTGTCACTGTAGAAAATTCTGATGCTTTTATATATTCAGTGGGATAAAGTAGGGAAAAGTTTTTCCACATTTCTATTTTAAATCATAACAAAACATTTTTCATTTAACTAGTATATTAAACTTTAACTATTAGTTTTGAGTATGAAGACGAATTTTTGTTTCGTATTTCTTAAACTTAGAGTTAAAATGTTTACATTCTTCACTGCCGCAATCAGGGGTATACGGTGAGGTAAATAAGGATAAACTAGCTGTAAATTTAAAGAAATCATCATGACTACTCAGTCTAAATGTCCACGGACATAATGACGTCAAGTAGCGTCCATTAACATTATGACACTAACTAACTAACTAAATAACTAACTACCTAACTAACTAACTAACTAACTACTACTAACTAACTAACTAACTAACTAACTACTAACTAACTACTAACTAACTACTAACTAACTAACTAACTAACTACTAACTACTAACTAACTAACTAACTAACTAACTAACTAACTAACTAACTACTAACTAACTAACTAACTAACTAACTAACTAACTAACTAACTAACTAACTAACTAACTAACTAACTAACTAACTAACTAACTAACTAACTAACTACTACTAACTAACTAACTACTAACTAACTAACTAACTAACTAACTAACTAACTAACTAACTAACTAACTAACTAACTAACTAACTAACTAACTAACTAACTACTAACTAACTAACTAACTAACTAACTAACTAACTAACTAACTAACTAACTAACTAACTAACTAACTAACTAACTAACTACTAACTAACTAACTAACTAACTAACTAACTAACTAACTAACTAACTAACTAACTACTAACTAACTAACTAACTAACTAACTAACTAACTAACTAACTAACTAACTAACTAACTAAACTAACTACTACTAACTAACTAACAACTAACTACTAACTAACTACTAACTAACTAACTACTAACTAACTAACTAACTAACTAACTAACTAACTACTAACTAACGAACTAACTAACTACTAACTAACTAACTAACTAACTAACAACTAACTAACTAACTAACTACTAACTACCTAACTAACTACCTAACTAACTAACTAACTAACTAACTAACTAACTAACTAACTACCTAACTAACTAACTACTAACTAACTAACTAACTAACTAACTAACTAACTAACTAACTAACTAACTAACTAACTAACTAACTACTAACTAACTAACTAACTAACTAACTACACCAACTACTAACTAACTAACTAACTAACTAACTAACTAACTAACTAACTAACTAACTAACTAACTAACTAACTACTAACTAACTAACTAACTAACTAACGACTAACTAACTAACTAACTAACTAACTAACTAACTAACTACTAACACTAACTAACTAACTAACTAACTAACTAACTACTAACTAACTAACTAACTAACTACAACTAACTAACTAACTAACTACCTACTAACTACTAACTAACTAACTAACTAACTAACTAACTACTAACTAACTAACTAAACTAACTACTACTAACTACTAACTAACTAACTAACTAACTAACTAACTAACTAACTAACTACTACTAACTACTAACTAACTAACTACTAACTAACTAACCTAACTAACTAACTACTAACTCTAACTAACTAACTACCTAACTACTACTAACTAACTAACTAACTAACTAACTAACTAACTAAACTACTAACCAACCAACTAACTAACTAACTACTAAGATTCAATTGTAATGTTTTCAAGGACACTTGTACGTATATGTGTTAGTGACTTATTTATAATACAAATATTAAGTATACGCCTATTTAGAACAGTTCTCAAAGTAAAAACAGTAAAAGTATAGTCGGGTGTGGCCGACTATGTGATACCCTACACCAGTTATGAATATTAAATGTGATCTATTTTTCATAATAAAGCATTTATCTGGAATATTACCTTGATTCCGATTTATTTAAGCAATTTATTGACGAAAAACTAATTTTATGAAAGAGGCTTTATATGGGGGATAGAAGCGATCCCGATAAAATGGGCTAGATAGATTTATATTTATATAGTATTTGTCTGTGATAAATTTCATTGCAATAACAGTGTTAATAAGTGAATGGCGGATATGTGATAAAGTGATTCTGAGTCGATCGGTATACTTAAAGGTGGGTATAGTACTAATATTTTAGTGGGTTACAAACATCAGCACAAACGCATAATACCCTTCCCACTATAGTGGTGTAGGGTATAAAAATAGTTTTTTAAAGTTTTTTTATTTTGATCTTGAAGAATAATTTTTTGATTTTATATGTACTCAATTTATGACAAGGGCGTAACTATTCATCAGAAAGAAAATCAAGATTCTTAGCGGTTTGCAAGATATGGGACTGAGAAAATTTAAATTTTTTTGCAAGAATTACACCGAGGCCCCAAATCTTTGGTGGCATTGAGAAAAGTACATAACTTTGGGCAAAAATGGGACACGGGTGTTTCACTGTGTTATGTTTTGTTCCCCAAAAGTTTGGTAAAGTTTCCTTCGAAATAGGTTCACATCGAATTTCATCGCTATACCAGATTATTAAGTGAGTAAAGAGCGTTAGAATAATTTTCTGAAGAGGATCTTATGGTGAATATAATAAACATTTCGGATCTGAGATAAGCCACTTTGACGTACCACTGGTTCCCACTTCACTTATAAGTCAACTCAAAAACTCATCAGTTTCGGATGATCTTTTAACATATTTTCCGACAGCCTGTTGACTTCAGTTATTTTAAAAATTTCCTAACCACTGTTAACTACTAATATTACTTTCTCATTTTCATGCTCAAATTATGTTTTTTAAAGTTTCGATTTTTCTCAACTTCAGCATTTATACAAAAAGTGCTAGCAGAAAAACTTCTCTTAGCTCCTTTTCTTTACTTTTAACTAGTCAAGGAAAAGTCAACATGTTGTCAGCAATATAAACATCGAAAATGATTGGCTACTTAAAACTTTTACTCAACCGTAATTTCATTTTAATGGTTTGTACAAACCGGTGCTTCTTGTTGTTTATTTATTGGGAAATATCGAGCAAAAAAAAAAAAAAAACGCTTAAGAAAAAATAACAAAAATAAACCAAATAAAAAAAAATATGGAAAGGAAAAAGTCCATGAAATAAGTTTCTTTTTTTTACCAAATAACTGTAAAAGTATGCTCTTGGCATTCACTTTTATATTTAAGTTGGGAAAACTTAATTTGAGTTTAAAGATTTATTTATATATAGATCAGAAACAGAAGGGAAATTTTTATATAAAATTGTTGTTTTGACTGACAGTTTTATAGGGAAAATAATGAAGCTATAAATAAAGTGTTTAAAAGTGATTTAGAATGAAAGAGAAAAAAAATTTGGCTGAAAATGTTAATAATATTATAAGCAGTTTAATTAAAGCAACTGTACTGAAACTAAAAAAAAAATTAATTAAAATATTTAAAAATTTTAACGTTAATAAAACATTTTTGCATGCTTTGGCGTATAAATTAAATTTAGACGGTAAACTTTAAAAATATATATAAAAATTTGCACATTTAAATGAAAACAATACATTCACTTCAAATCCAGAATACAGCTGTGACTTCTTGAAAATTTTTTTTTAAGTGAAAATGGATTTATTGAAGTTTAAATCAAGATCTATATTTGCTTTAAGTTGCCTATTGTTATCTGCTTTAATGGCTACCAATCCTTATTTTCCGGGATGTAGTAATCCACCTTGTCCCGAGGGTAATCTTGATTATAGTAATTTACCCCCCTAGTTATACTATCCTGCTTAAAAAATAAAGTGTTGAATAAAAATATTTTATAAAATAATTTAAATGTTTTTTTTTTTTTGTTTTAATTATAATTAAACTATTTTTGCAATAATAGTTTTTTCTATTGGGTTTATGTTGATGATTGTAACACACAATAATTTCATGAAATTTGGCAGATGATCTTCTATGGTACCGGAGACGAAGTCTATTGAAAATAGTTAACATCGGTTCATTATTTCGCCTAGTCCCCATACAACTGAACCCAACGAATAGCGATTTTAAGTTCATAATTATGTTCAATATACTCGTATCTCGACAAAAAGCCCCAAAACCAAGTTCTATACTAGCCTTGATGACTCTCATAAATTCTATAATTATAGGATCTCATTTGACCATAGCCCCTATACAAATCCCCCTTCAAAATTTGACTTAAATGTCCATAATTTTGTTCAACAATAACTAGCTTAAATATAATTCAAGGCAAGGTACAATTCAACTTAAATGCTTTATTATGAAAACTAAATCACATTTTATTTTTGTAACAGGTGTAGGGTAGTATATGGTCGGCCTTGCCCGACTATAATTCTTACTTGTTTTCTTATATACCAATAAATTTTTTAGAGAAATTTTAACTCGTATGAAACATATGTTTGTCGAATTTCATCACTTTTCTCGAATTTTAAAGCCAGTAATGAGCTTTAAAGTTATTTTCAGAAGGGCAGCTTCTACAATCATATGCAGATTCTCATAAAAGTCAGTGGAGTGGTGCTGGCTCGCAAGAAACTTACTTATGTCAAATTTGGTTTGCAAGAAACTTTGGATTAAATTACGTTGCTTTACTCGTATTTTTAAACCAGTACTGAGCGTTAAAGTCATTTTCTGAAGGGGTCCTTATGTGGGGGGTAGGGTCAACAATGGACCGATACTCATAAAATTTGGTTGGGAGATTTTGAATCATATGAAACTTATTTATGTCGAATTTCATCGCTATATTCGTATTTTTAAAACAGATATGCCCGTTAAAGCGGCTTTTCTGGGGTCCACTTGTATAGGGGCTATCCGAAAACGTGAACTGATATTGTCCATTTTCAATACCAAACAAACCTTACCTATAGACAATATTTGTGGAAAAATTCCATCCTCTAGCTCATTTCGTTGGGACTCTATCGTGCTTTCAACAGACAGACAGACGGACAGACAGACAGACGGACAGACAGACGGACAGACGGACAGACATGGCTGGATCGTCTTAGAATTAAATAAGAACCCAGAATATATATAGGTCTCTGATCAATCAAAAATCAAAATCAATATAACCCCTGCCCCCCGGGCATGTTTCCTTGATGATAGATCCCATCTTGGTGTATTGCAATACGGTGGTATAGAGGTGCTACCAGTACCTCCAGTCTGCCGGGACTATAAACAGATGATGTCCTCGGCTCGTCCTTGGTATTTGACATGGCGTCTAGCCAGAGAACCACATAATCTGGTATTACGGGTGGCCAGTTGCCCGCAGGACTATGTCCTGGCTGGTCAGTTGGTTGAGCTTCCTTCGGGATCCACGTAGTGGCTGTGTTTTAATCCCAAATTCGCGGGAAGAGTAAGTAGCGGTTAAAGGACTGATGTAAGGTAATGTCAATATTTCGGGATAAGTTCGGTGCTGTTGCCGAATGACAACAGATACCCCACAGAGGAGTGACTGTGGGACTAAGCGTTGGAAATGAGTTGGTGTTAACTGTAAATGGTACGGAATGAATGTGGGGTAAGAGGGCCTCACATACCCGTTTACCTAGAATAAGTATGTCGTATGTTTTTCTCTTATAAATGTGTCGGATGAATGAGAAGTGTGCTGGGTTGAATGATGATGGATGAAAGGTATCATATACAAATGATACCATAGAATTTTCCTTCCTTGTCCAGATATGGATTCATACTTCGGTATACCGTTTACGTCTTTAGGTACTGTTGCCGAATCAACAGTGGCCATCCCATCTGCGTGGTTGTAAACGGAAGTGATGTTTTACATCTCGGAATTTAAGCAACGGATCAGCAATGGTCAGACATTAAATAGCTAACGTACTCCAGCAAAGTACTCGTACATAGACGTGCTTAGCCATGTACAAAAATTGACACCTGATTTCTTCATTGAAGATTGAAGGGGCGGTGGTGAGAAGTCTCAAAGCTCACCCATTGGTTGAAAAAAATCACCGTGAGATAGGCCAACACGGGAGGTACGCACTTCGGCAGTAATACCTCCTATCTAGAATCAGTGTCCGTGGCATCTTCTATAATGACCAATTACTAAAATTCATGTGTCTAGAAAACAGCTAAAGTCCTCAAATTGTGTACGATCAAGTTTAACATATGAACAGTTATGGGAACAATTTTTTAATGTTAATTCACAATAACTTCTATATGGGGTTCAGCATCAGAAGAACCACTATAATGGGAGTGGTATTATGCGTTTGTGCTGATGTTTATAACACCCAAAAATTCTGTGTCGATTTAGCTATATACATCCGCCTGTCTGCTTTTTTGCCTGTCTGTCTGTCCGTCTGTGTGTCCATGTAAACTTTGTGCGCATTCTACAGGTCGCAATTTTCCAGATAACTAGATGAAATTTGACTCGAACTCTTCTTTTTAACAAAGGACGAAGCTTATTCAAATTTGTTAAAATAGGTTGATTATTTCGATTTCGATTATAGCCCCCATACTACAGTTCTTGTAGGGTACATAATTTTTCAATTCATATTTTTCCCCTTCCATACGATTTTTTAAAGTATTTTACTGGCTTACTTAGAGCCTTCTTGTGAATATATCATTGTTGTTGCAATCAATCAAGTCAATTTGATTCGATTTAGAATTTATACGTGATGACTATATAAACAAAGTCAAGCAGTCGCTATGATCATGTCTGCTTAGGCATTTGCTCGTTCGTATATAATTTTGTTTTCATCGATATTATTGTGACGAGGTACAGATTCGTTGAGAATAGTCTATAGTCTGAATTATAGTCTACAGTACTGAATTATAGTCTACAGTATCGACTATGGCTAGTCAATTGTCTCGTCTATAGTTTGTCTGGACTATAGTCAGACAAAAGTCTTTTCAACAGTCAATACATAGTCTGCAGAATATACATAAAAATATATAGTAAGTCGATAGATTGGGATACAAATATTCAATAGTTGGTAGTAGTATGACAAGTCTACAGTTTGAACTATAGACAGTCTGCAGTTTGGATACAGTTTATACTATAGAAAGTCTACAGTTTAGACTATAGATGTCTCCAGTTTGGACACTAGACAGTCGATAGTCAGGAATATAGTCAATAACCTGTCTGGAATCTCGTCAGTTTATAATTTGTACTACAGCTAGCCTATAGTCTGGATTACAGTCAATCTATATTAAACTATATATTACATCCAATTTCTTAAAACATTTTACTGTTTACTAAAATAATAAAATTTTCTAAAAAAAAAACATGTTATGCCTTACCGTTAAAATCACATTCAATCGGTAATTTATTTTACAATTTCTACCCCTGATACGTATTTAAAAGTTTCCATAAGAATCTTAAAAAAATATATTCATTTCAAAACCGGAATAGAGTTTGCGTTGTTAAAAATTTTAATTAAGAATAAAAATGAATTTATTAAGGAATAAATCAATATTTTTATTTGCTTTAATTTTCTTATTATTTACTATTTCTAAAGCTGCAAAAACATTGGAGGAGAAGAAATGCGATGATCCACCTTGCGATGATGATAAAGATGATGATATAGATGATGATATTGATGATGATAAAGATGATGATAAAGATGATGATATTGATGATGATAAAGATGATGATAAAGATGATGATGAAGATGATGATGTTGAATATGGTCCAGACGAATATTATGATATTTTAACATAATTGTGATATATTTTTTTTTTTTTTCAATAAAATATGTATGGATTCAATTTATATACTGTCATTTGGTTTAGATTGGATGATCCGTACAAAAATAAATTTACATAATTTTAAACTTTTGTACTTTATCAACTTGGAAATGCTTAATTTGGAGCCATCTGTATATGAATTTCAAAACAGTCCTCATAATTTAGACTGACATTTGCATTATCTCTGTCTGTGTATATAACAAAGTTCAGCATATTTGAACTACGAAATCTGTTTCAAAATTTAGTTGAAAATATTGACATTTTCGAACCTGATATGTATGTATTGCTTTATAATTAGGAAACATGTTTTGGTTAACATTTAACTGTTTTTACAAAAATTGAAGAAATCGAATGACTATATAGTCCGGTTGTCTGTCAATTGGACTATATTGAGACTATAAACCGAAGGCAATATTTAGTTGATTATCCCACTATAGCCAGACTATAACAGGATAATCATGTACTAACTCAATTTTGTGGAATATACACACATACATATATACTCAATTGGTAAATAATCTGAGCTATGTTTATAATCTGCCAGTCCGGAGTTCTAGAGTCCAAATTTCGTTGATTCCATTTTCTGAACTATTGTCAGCCTATAATCTTAATTGTAGTCTACCCATCTTCCCGGCTATAATCTCCTATACTAAGTCAAATGCCAGTCTAGCCTTTAAATAGTCAACATATGCAGTTTTCATTTGGTTCATTATTTAACTAAATCTTAATAGAAGTTTATTCACTCTACTTCACCATTGGCATATGGCATTACATGACGATATGCCACTATAATTCCTCATTTTTTATACCCTCCACCACCATCAGTGCTAATAGAGGGTATATATAAGTTTGTCGTTCCGTGTGTAACACCAAGAAATATTCATCTAAGACCCAACAAAGTATATATATGCTGGGTCCTTATCAAATTCTGAGTCGATTTAGCTATGTCCGTCTGTCTGTCTGTGTAAAACACGCTCACGTTAAAACTAAGCAAAGGAAATCAACCAAATTCACCTAAAATATTTATTATTATCCTAAGCAGTTTGGTATTGAAAATCAGCAAAATCGGTTTATAACATAAAAAGTTATGAGTAAAAATTTCAGACTACCTCGAAAAAAATTACGGTTTTTTCCTAATTCTTTTGAAGTTTTCTCAGAAACTACCAAAGATATTTCGATGAATTTTGTCACACATTATTTTTTTAGGGCAGTGATCAATTATGTTCAAAATCTTTACAATCGATCCAATATTTCCCATAGCCCCCATACAAAGGTATATATTCCCGGAAATTAGTTTATCGTTAATAACTCCCTCAAATATACTGGTATCAACACAAAATTTTGTACATGCAAATATAATATGAACAGAAATCATACTGTCAACGTAGACCTCAGTCGGTCCACAATTGGTCATAGCTCCCATAAAAGGTCCACTTCTGAAAATCACCTAAACGCACATATTTCTTTGATGAGTAAAGCTATTGTGATAAAATTCAAGTAGCATATGTTTTGTATACATACAAATCATTCCAAAATGTTTTACGGATCGGTCCATTATTGGTCATAGCTCCCATATAAGGCCCACTTGCGAAAATCTCATATTTCATTGTCAAATAAAGCTATCTCGATAAAATTCGACACAAATATGTTTAGTCTAAATATGAATCACTCTACGAAATTTCTTCCGTATAGGCCCATAATTGGTCATAGCTCCCATATAAAGTCCACTTCCGAAAATCACTTAAACGCATATATTTCATTAAATTCTTACCCCCATACTCACAAACAACATTTTTATTTTATAAAAGGTTTATAAAACAAAATTTCCATACAAAATCTAATTTATAAACTGTTTATAAAATAAAAATTTTGGCATATAAATTACTATACGAAATTTTTTTCTTATAGGTCGATAATTGGTCTCAACTCCCATATAAGGACCATTTCCGAAAATAACTCAAATGCACATTGACAATCAAAGTTATCGGGATAAAATTCGGCATAAATGTATATATAAGTCATTCTACGGAATTTTTTTCGTATCAGTCCATAAGTTGTCTTAGCTTCCATATAACGTATACTTCTGAAAATCACTTAATACCAATTAATTCGTTATTAAATTATTATATATCCGGATAGAATTCAAAATGAGTATGTTCTGTGTATAGATAAATCATTCTATTAAAATGTTTTCGAACTGGCCGGCCATAAATTTATCTGGACCTAATTAAAATTAGTTTGACATATGCATAAATGTTAGTACCCTCGATACGGAAACAAAAATTTTGCCAAGTTATCTAAAGATTAGGCAGTTAAATGATTTTTAATAAAAAGTAGCTTGCTGGTGGAGGGTATTTAAGATTCGGCATAGCCGAATATAGCACTCAAACTTGTTTATAGTATATAAAAACCATTAAAACAAAAATAATTTTAAATTAATTATAAAAATTTTAATTGTTTTTCGACCATACCAATTTAATAAAATTCTAAATGCTTGACAAATATGTATGAATGTATTTATGTTAGAAAAAACCACAATAAAAAATCTACAAAAAATCTGTTTCTGCGACGTTTTCAAAGTGTGCAAAATGTTGACGTTCACACCCCTTTTATGCTAATTCGTCACATAAACTATTGTACAACTAATTATAATAGTAAATTTTATGGTTAAAAATTAATATAACTATTGTTATAACAACAATTTAAATATGTATTTTTATTGTTAGTACATAACTAAATTTAAGTTAAATATTAAAGTAAATATTTACAAATATCTATATGACATTTAAATTATTTTATTATGATTGTAAGTAATAACAATATGTTCTTTAGAAAAAAGTTAAATAAACATTTTGTATTAATTTAAACTTTGTAAATAATTATTTTAAAATTTTTTCTACTGTAATGTATTTAAATAATTTGGTGTGAAAATGCTGCATATATTTATATAAAATATTAGATGTATACACAAAAGATAGTCTATAGTCTGAACAGTAGTATTATACAGTCGGCGCATACATAGTCAGTCATTAGGACGAACTAGATATATACATATATGCATGTAGTCTATGGTCAATCAATAGTCTCGACTGTGGTCAGTCTGTGATTTGAACTGGACTATTGTCAGTTTACAGTTAGTCAAAAACTTAGACCAGAGTCAAGCCAGACTATGGTCAGTAAATTGCCTAGTCTGTAGTTCATACTCAGGAAAATAGTCCGTCTATAGTCCGGAATATAATGAGTCTATACTTCGGACTATAGTTAATTTATAATCTGTAATATTGTCTAGTCTACAGTCACTCTGGACTATAGGCAACATTCAGTCTATAATCTGAACAATAGACGGTCTATAGGCTGGAATATAAGCAGTTTGTACTGTCTGTATACTGGACTTTAGACTAGGTCAATGTCTTGACTATTGTCAGTCAGTAGTCTGAACTACAGTAGTCAGTTATTATTCAGACCTATACATATTCAGTCTATAGTCTGGACTATAATCAGACTATATTCCGACTTTAAGTATACTGAACTATAGTTTTGACAGCCTATAGTATGGATAATTTGGATAATAGTTGGTCTATAATCTAGACTATAATCAATCTACAGTAAGGACTTTAGTCAGTCTATAGTCAGGATTATAGTCAATCTATAGTCCGGACTAAAGTCAGTCCATAATTTGGAATATACTCAGTCGATAGTCTGGACTATATTCAGTAACTAATAAGAAATGTATTCAGTCTATAGTCTGGACTATAGTCAGTCCATAGTCTGGAAAATATCAGAACTGTAGTTAGTCTATAGTTTGGACAATCGCCTGAATTTAGTCTGGACTATAGTCAGTTTAAAGTCAGGACTATAGTTAATCCTAAGTCACAACTTCAGTCAGTCTACAGCATGGAATGTGGGCAGCCTATAGTTAGTCTATAATTTGGACTATAGTTTGTCTATAGTCTGAACTATAGTCAATATGTAGTCGGTCTATAGTCCATACTTTAGTGAGTCTATTGCAAAGATTACTAGCAGTGTATAATATGGACTATAGTCAATTTATAATGTGGAATATTTTCAGTCTATAGTGCGTTAGTTGTATGTACAGTACTTTATAGTCGAGACTATATTTCTTTATAGTCGAATGTCAGATTAATTTTAAAACTAGTAAGAGTGTTACATTCAGCTGCGCCGAATCTCATATACCCACTATCGAATCGTATGCCGTAAAAGGAATACTACCCTATAAACATAAGGGTGATATTACTCATCAAATTAACTGAAGAGGACCTTATGAGAGATAGGGTTAATTATTGACCGTTTTTCAAAAAAATTTTTCATAAAGAGTTTCTGTCTCGTAAGAAACTAACTTATGTAGAATTTCATCTCTATACTCATACTTTTATACCAGTAATGAGCGTTAAATTAATTATCTGAAAGGGACCTTATATGGGGGGTAGGGTCAATTATGGACCGATCCACATAAAGTTTGATGGGGAGATTTTGGCACGCGTGAGATTTTGGCTCCATTGAAACTTATGTGTGTTGAATTTCATCACTATTCTCGTATTTTTAAGAAAGTAATGAACGTTAAAGTAATTTTCTGAAGGGGACCTTATATGGGGGGTAAGGTCAATTATATACCGATCCATATAAAATTTCGTAGTGAGATTTTGGCTCGCATGAAACTTATATATGTCGAATTTTATCGCTATATTCGTATTTTAAGCCAATAAGAAGAGCTATAGTCACTCCTCTCAGGTCCTCTTCATAAAACTTTTATGGGGGGTAGGGTCAATTATGGACCGATCCTTATAAAATTTGGTTGGGGAATTTGTATGCTATGAAAATTATTTATGTTGAATTTCATCGCTATACTCGTACTTTAAAACAGATATGCTCGTTAAAGTTCTTTTTCGGGGATCCACTTGTATGGAGGCTATTCGAAAACGTGGACTAATATTGCCTTTTTTTCAATGCCAAACAAACCTTACCTATAGACAGAATTTTTGGAAATTTTCAATTCTCTACAGACGGATGGACGGACGAACATACATACATGGCTAGATCGTCTTAGAATTTAATAAGGACCGAAGATATATATACTTTTGTGGTTCTATGACCAATATTTCGATGTGTTACAAACGAAATGACAAAATAAATATACCACCCATCTTTTGTGATGGTGGGTATAAAAATTTTGATTCTGTTTTTTTTTTTTTTTTTTTTTGTAAAATTCCAAAAGCTGATTAATTTTAAGCTTTTAAAATGCTTTGCCAATCTGATGAGCAATACACTGGTCAAATGTCTGACAAAAACGAACTACCCTAATAAATATTTATGCAAAACTTTTCCTATACTATTTGTACTCAGGTGCATTTAACAATAAATTTAACTAAATGCAAACAAAATGCCAAAAATGTGTAAATACTAGAAAAAATATTTTAATTTTAAATCTATTTAATGTGTACTAAATAAAACACGCACACATATACAATTTTGTAAGTTTTTGTGTGATTTACATAAATAGGCAGTTTTTCGATTTGTTAAACATTTTAAGTTGTAATTGTTAACAAAACTAAAAAAAAATATATTAATTTAAAAAACATAACTTTTATTGATTTAATTACGATGTTTAAATAAACGGATTAAAAAGTATAACTATTAAAAAAGTTAAACAATTAAAAGGAATAAATTAAAGAGTTTTGCAGAAACAAATGGAATAATCATTAAAACAGGTAGAATATAAATAAATTTCTGAGTAATTAATAAAAACGTTTTAAAGTTTTTTAAAACATTTTGCTAAAACTGTTGATTTGTGTACTTTAGTTAAACTACAAATGACCCTTGCATTTTAAAATAAATATTAAACAAATAAAATTGTAAATATATTTAAAATATTTTATTTAACAAACTAACTTAATAACATTAAAAACTAAGTTTAATAAAATGAAAATATTCAAAACACGAACAAATAAAGTTACCTCACGTAGTTTGATTAAAAAATAGAAAAACGATGAAAGGAAACGGATATTGTTTTTATCTTAACTAAACAAACTAAAAATAGATGAAAAATGAAAAACCAACAAACGGGGAGCTTATAAAATTAGTATAAATTACCCTGTAAGCAAGAGGATTTCCATATATAGCCACCCATAACATAGCAAATATCTGCTGAATGCTATTTTTAGTTTTTATCTATTTTACTCGTATTAATAAGATTTTTTTGTATATTTTGCTTCATACAATAACCGGATGTTTTTTTTTTAGAATTTGTTTGTTTCCAATTTAATAAAGCAAAACTCAGACGGTATTTCTCTTAGATATTTCTGTTTATGTTTTTTATCAAAGTTTTCTTTGTATTTATGGAATTTTTATAAAAAAGTTTAATAAACAAACAAAAATAGACAATATTCTAGCCAGCAATGGAATCGTTTTACACAAAAGGAATGTAAATAAACAAGATTCTGATGCAGATGCACTTAGGTAAAGTAGAAGAAGTTTAAATAAACTTTTATCAAAAGCAAACTACTAACGATTATAAGAAAATTAATGCAAAATGTTTGAAACATTTTTTAAAATCTATATAATAATAAAGTTTATCAAAAAATGTATATAAACAAGTAAAAGTGTTAAATTCGGCTATGCCGAATCTTATATACCCACCATCGTATGAAACTTACTTATGTTGAATTTCATCTATATACTAGTACTAGCTATACCCAGTGTGCTTTGCTACCCTAAAAGCAATATGTATAAATAAAAAACCCACTTAACGATTTTGAAGATTCTAACCACAAAAGTTTTCCAGATTTATAATATGTTACATATGAGAGATGTGAAGCAAATTATTGCAAGTTCGCCAGTTTCTATCTATCTATGAAAAATTTTAATAATATAAGAGTTTCCAAGGTAAACGAAATTTTGTATTTAATTCATATATGCTGTGCCAAGCCACCCATTGAAAGTCCGCCCGTTATGCTCTAAATGTTCACATGAATGCCAAAGTTCTTCATGTAAAATTTAAAGATATACGATCGAAGAATTTTTGTATTTGATTCATGTGGGGGCTTCAAGCTCCCCAGATTAAAGTCCGCGCTTTTTCCTCCAAAATGTTCAGATGAATATTAAAGTAATTTGTTCAAACTTTTAAGAATCAAGTTCTATTAGTTTCCCAGATAAACGAAATTTTATATTTAATTCATATGGGAGGTGCCAAGTTCCCCATTGAAAGTCCGCCCGTTATACTATAATTATGATCAGATGAATGTCAAGATTCTTCAAGTAAAATTTAAAGATTCTAGTTCTAATAATTTCTCAGATATACGAATTTTTCTATTTAATTCATCTGGGGGCTTTAAGCCCCCCACATGAAAGTCCGCTTTTTTTCCTCCAAAATGTTCAGATGAATATTTAAGTTCTTCGTGCAAATTTTGAAGAATTTAGTTTCATTAGTTTTCCAGATAAACGAATTTTTGTGTTTAATTAATATGGGAGTTGCCGCTCCCCTCATGGGAAGTCCACCAATTTATTACCCAAAATGTTTAAATGAATGTTAAAGTTATTCGTGCAAAATTTGAAGATTCTAACTGTAATAGTTTCCAAGATAAACGAATTTTTGTATTTAATTTATATGGAAGGTGCCACGCCCCCTAATGCTATTCCGCCTACATTTTGTCCTAAATAATCATTGACACTAAAGTTGCTGCGACAAAATTTGAGGACTCTAACTGTTATATGATATCAAATATACGGATTTAATATTTTCTTAATATGGGCGTGGCTACTCGCCCACCTAGAATTTCAAAATGAAAAGTAGCCTATTACCTATTCCAGACATACAGGAATACGCTCCGAAAATTTGAAGAAAATCGGTTCATCCGTTTAGTAGTCTATAACGTTCAAACATACAAACATATAAACATACAAACAAACACACATTCATTTTTATATATATAGATTTTTAAGCCAGTAATGAGCGTTAAAGTCATTTTCTGAAGGGGACCTTATATGGGGGGTAGGGTCAATTATGGACCGATCCTCATAAAATTTTGCATGGTGATTTTGGATCATAAGAAACTTACTTATGTCGAATTTCATCGCTATATTTGTATTTTTAAACAAGATATGGCCGTTTAGGGGCCACTTGTATGGGGGCTATCCGAAAACGTGGACCGATAATGCCCATTTTCAATACCAAACAAACATTACCTATACAAAATATTTATGTGAAATTTCAACCCTCTAGCTCTTTCCATTCGGACTCTATCGTGATTTCAACAGACAGACAGACGGACGGATGGACGGACAGACATGGCTAGATCGTCTTAGAATTTAATGAGGACCCAGAATATATGTATATACTATTGTGGGTCTATGACCAATATTTCGATGTGTTACAAACGGAATGACAAAATCAATACACCCCCCATCTTTTTTGATGGTGGGTATAAAAATCTATAGAAAAGAAAATTTATCGAAAAGAAAACAAGTGAGAGTGTCATATTCGTCTGTGCCGAATATCTTTTACCCACCATCACATCGTATGCCGTAAGAGCAATTCTCCCCTATAACCATTAGGGTGATATTTGGAATATGGCTAAACAAAATATTAATTTTTAAAAACATAATAATTTTGTTCAATTTTTAAACCGCTAGCGTATGAGTAATTTTCTAAAGAAGACCTTATATGCGTCAATTATAAACCGATACTCATAAAATTTTGTACATAGATTTTGTTCTTTATAGAACTTATTTATGTTAAATTTCAACCCTATACTGGTATTTTTAAATAAGGAAAACTTGTATTTTAATAACCAATACTCTTTCCTGAAGAGAACATTTTATAGGGGTTAGGGTCAGTTTTAGATCAGTCATCATTAAAAACGGAATGAAGAATATAAAAGTAAAAACTTGTTTATGTCGATTTTCATCGCTGTACTAGTAATTTTCTGAACCCTCATCCTCATCAAATTTACTGAAAAGGACCTTATATGAGGGGTACTGTCAATTATTGACATAACTTTTTGTAGACCAATTTTGGTTTATATAAAACTTGTTTACATTGAATATCATCGCTGTACTCGTACACATTTTATGCCAGTAATTTTCTGAAGGGGGCTTATATCGGGGGTAGGGTGAGTTACCAACACATTCCGCATAAAATTCTGTAGCAAGATTAATGTTCGTATAAAAGTTTCTTATGTCGAATTTCATAACATCGTTTAAGTAATTTTCTGGTCAATAATGGACCGATCTAAACACAATTTGTTAGAGAGATTTTTCCGAGGAACTAACTTGTGTCAAATTTGATTGCTTTACTCGTATTTTTAAGCCAACAACGAGCGTTTAAACCATTTTCTGAAGGCGCCTCATATGGGGGGTATACTCAATTATGGACCGATCCTCAATAAATTTGGTAGAAAGATTTTGGCTCGCATAAAACTTATATGTGTCGAATTTAGTCACTATATTAATTTTTAGAAAAGGACCTTAAATGGGGGTAGAGTCATTTTTGGGCCGATCCTAAACAAAATTGGTAGAGAGGTTTTGGCTCATCACAAACTTACTTATACCGAATTTCATTGCTATACTCGAATTTTTTGGCCAGTAATGAATGTTATAGTCATTTACTGAAGGGGACCTTATATGGGGGGTAGGATCAATGGATCGATCCTCAAACATTTTTATAGAACGATTTTGGCTCATATGAAACTTATTTATGTCGAATTTCATCGTTATACTCGTTCTTCTAAAAGAGTTATGCCCGTTAAAACTGATTCTTGGAGGTCCAGTTGTATGCTGGCTATACGAAAACGTGGACCAATATAGCCCATTTTCTATACTAAACAAACCTTAGCGATAGATAATATTTGTGCAAAATTCCTGCTGTCTAGCTCCTCCTGAGTGGTCTCTATCGTGATTTAAACAGACAGACATACAGACAGACAGACGGACGGTCAGTCGGATGGACGAACCGACAGACGGACGGATATAACTAGATCGTCTTAGAATTTAATAAGGACCAAGAATATATATACTTTTGTGGGTCTATGTCCAATATTTCGATGTATTACAAACGGAATGAAAAAATCAATATACCCTCCATCTTTTTTCATGGTAGAAAATTTATGGAAAATTTGCTATATAAAGAAAATTTATGGAAAATTTGCTTTAAAAAGAAAATTTATGGAAAATTTGCTATAAAAAGAAAATTTCTGGAAGATATGCTATAAAAAGAAAATTTCTGGAAGATTTGCTATAAAAGGAAAATTTATGAAAAATTTTCTATAAAAGGAAAATTTATGAAAAATTTTCTATAAAAGGAAAATTTATGAAAAATTTTCTATAAAAAGAAAATTTATGAAAAATTTTCTATAAAAAGAAAATTTATGAAAAATTTTCTATAAAAAGAAAATTTAAGGAAAATTCTCTATAAATAGAAAATTTATGGAAAATTCTCTATAAACAGAAAATTTATGGAAAATTCTCTATAAAAGATTTTCCATAAAAAAAATTATGAAAAATTTTCCATTAAAAAAAAATTATAGAAAATTTTCTATAAAACGAAAAGTTATGCTTATAAAAAGAAATATGGAAGATTGAATTATTTTAATAGTTTAATGACCATGGTAACAATTAGGTTTGTTGACCGGGCTTCATACATGACTTGTTGCGCTTTGAGTAATTAATAAACTCTTTATCACAAATAAAGATTTTAAAGCGTTCAAGTTTCCAATGTTGAAGCAATACCTACTACCTCTATTTCTTTGTCATTAAAACTTTTGAATGTTCTGATGATCTTTGATTTTGATGACAGAATTATCACTACTCTCCAACTATCGAACGTTGAAACATAGAAAACTACAGCTACTTAGATGACGTAGATGTTACTATAGACAAGGACGGTGTTACAAGGATACAATACACCCCATAAAACGAAAATTTTCGATATTACTTCCTAGTAGGAATCTTGTTTATTTCAATACAATATTTTCTTATTTTATGCTGCTTTATTCTATTTCATTAATTTTCGATTATTTACCAAATATATACCATTTTATGTTCCAGTCATTATGCACATACACACAGAGATTGTCTATAATATTTTAAAGGGCAATCATACATTTATGTTTATGTAATATTACTATTGTTCTCTTAATTAACCAAATAATTACAAACAATATTACCTTTTAGTCGTAATATTTTTGTGTTATTTTTTTATGATTCCTAGAGGATATTGCTCTATAAGTACAGTACATACCATAGATCGTAAACCATTGAATCTGTGCGTAGAGAAGACATACATGTTTATACATATGTTCTTATATACATTCACTCATTTATATATAGTGCAATAACTTCATAAGTAATTGCTTCTTAATCAGTTGTGTTGAAACAATTATATTTCCCATAGTAATAAAGTACAAAAAAAAAATACACACAAAAACATTAAACACTAGAATATTTTCGAAAAAAGGAAGCAAAGTAGCTACGACTGTAGATAGTACCTACAAAAGTAAACATTTTATATAGCGAAGAAAATATGAAAAAATTCAAAATTTTTTTGCAAAGAATAATTGAGAGAACAAAAAAATTTATTATTGATTAGTCTATTCTGTTACATTACTGCTTGTTGAATACTGTAGGGTGTGTAAAGAAAAAATCTCACAGTTCGCTTGAATTCATTTACTATGTAGTTAAAATACTAAGGTGTGTTTCAAAATTATAAGAACAAATATATTTTTCGAATTTCTCTTCAAGTATTGAATGGATCTACAAAAAATTTGTACAAATAATAAATTTTTGCATTTACTATTTATACATATACAAAAAAATAATTTTGAGATTATTGTTGTTGCATTTCTGGAAGTTTTCCGTTATTTTAATGTTGCATAATTATAAAACCAAATCAATAAAAACCTATTATGCAACTTAGTAGGCCAAAAATCTTGGATATAATTGGTCTTAAAATAAAGAAAAAAATTGTGTCTTTGATGTACCATGTAGATTTTTTTCATTCTGACCCAGCAAAAGGTAAAATTTCGGCCATAAAAGACCAACTTTTGAAATTTAGGCAAATTGCTCAGAAATTGGATAGGATTGAGAAAGTTGTTATTTTTTTTTTATTTATCATGATAATTGAGCACAGACCAAGTGATCAGCATGATAGAAACCTCTGTCTCAGCGAGAAATACCCCATATTATTCGTAAAAAGAACAATTCAACTTTGAGTTTAAAATATATAAAAGCTCAGATTGGCGTTTCAGTGCCTAAAATAACAGTGTGGTGGACAATTTCAGAAATAAATAATTCAAAATAATTAAAAATGATGCAAGTTCCGCGGTTACTACCCCATCATGTTACTGCAAAGCTCCAGTTCGCGAAAGAAAACATGCAAGTAAATTACATCCAAGTATGACTTTATCTATTTTTTTGTAAATGGGAAAATAACTATAAATTTTACATTAGTTTATATTTTCGAAGGAATAAAGTGGAATCCAGATAGAAAATAAGGATATTGGGGAGATATGAGCAAGGATTCCCTACACTTTCTCAAGAGAAATTTTAGTGATGGGTTGCTGATGGTTAGTGCAACTTTTTGCTCCGACGTCTGCCTCCAATTCCAATTTCATTCATGTAAAATTAACAGCACGTCCTTCGCCAGAACTCTAGAAATTAATTTTGTGCTTTTCATGACACAAAGTCCAACAAAAAACTAAATTTTCAGCAAGAAAAAGCTTTATACCCAACATAAAATTTTTCAAAAACTGGTTTAACACCAAAAATACACCTGCTTTAGAGTGGTCAGCAGTGCAAACTAGATGTAAAGTCCATGGAAAGTCTTTAGGGGATACAACCCAATCGAGTTTACTTGGGAAATCAACGTAAGAAAGCCTTAATTTACGAAAAAATGGAATTTCACAGGAACTTTAGTAAAAAGTGTAAATTCTGGAATATTTAATCTTCTAAAATATAAGGGAGGCCGAATTACCAAATAATTTTTTAAAATTGTGTTTAATTTTTAAAAAATAATGAAGTGTTTTTATAATTTTGAAACACAGACAAACTTGTTATATGAAAAATATTAGAAATTACGAATGAAATGGAGACAAATTGCACATCCATGAAAAGCACGTTCAAAGGTGATCATGTTTCCAAAATAATTTATAAAATTTATTAAACATTTTTAAGAAAAATATTATAATAAAAAGTGTTCTTATAATTCTGAAACACACCTTATAAAAACAAGAGAACAACCACTTACAGAGATGTACACATACTAGTTACTATATTTAATACCTATTAGGGGAGTTCCTATTATAAACAAAGGAAGAAAACCTTTACTTCTTTAGTTTTTTATAAAAAACTACTGAACCACGCCGATTGCTCATGTATAGGTTCTAATATTTCATTCTAAAGTTGGAGCGTTTTAGAAATGGTGATGGCACGAAAGAAAACAAAAGCTTGAATATCAAGAACTGTCGACATTACAAACAGCCAGAGTACGCGTCCAGACATGAAAATTTAACACTCTATCATGACAACGCTCTTCGACATATTCCAATACTAGTTAAAAATCTATATGAAAAGAAGTGGTTTTTAAGTTCTACCTCCATCGCCTTTTAGTTCAGTCTTTGCCCTGTCTAACTGCTATTTAAACTGATCAATGCAGAACACTCTCTGGGATGCGATTCTCTTTAAAACAGGTTATTATATGAGAACCGATAAATGATCGTTATCGAATACGAACACAAAATAGGACAGACAGAGATTCACATTTCAACCAACTTGGTAAAATATGAGTAGATAGAACTGTTTATATTACGAAATGGCCATAATGGTCATTTATCCTTAAGTGGAAAAACTCACAAAGTTTCTTCCCTATAGTTAATGGGTACGCAGGCAGCTTGCTAATCACAAACCAGATACATAGTTTAACTTGATGGTTGACATCTTTGATCTTTAATAGTTGACATGGATAACTTAATCTGAAGAAATACACCTCAGAAAGCCTAACAATGGCAGAGAAAGTTCTCGAGAGTTTCACTGTCCTTTCTATATTCGACTGAATCCTCATATCCAATTTTGTGCTGCCATTCCTTTAATCCTGTGTGTCATTCTAACCTCATACTTGCTCATTTTGAGGAAGCTTCTCTTCGTGTTATCGTTATGGTCACCCCATAGGATCTTTATGATTCTACCTCCAATTTCATTATTCCAAGAGGCCTTATAGCATTCTCTCGACCATATTTTCGGTTTTTGAAGCCGATAGGTGATGCTTTAGAAAAATCGAATAAAACGACTAGGGGGTTGGGTGGATCTCAGACAATTCCATATTGAGTTTTAAAAAGGAGATACTATATGATCACTATAAGTCTAAACTTCGGCAAAGCTTTCGACACTACCTGGAGGGATGACATTTTCTATAAGCTTTTTGATAAAGATCTTGATAGGGGACTATGTAGACTCGTATCAAATATTCTTAGGAACAGGGAATTTTGAGTGGGATTCGGAGCTTCTCTGTCTAGTAAAAGATCAGTACTCTGCAGAAATGCCTTAGGGTGTTATCTCCTCCTCTAATATGCAGATTATATACTCATGGCAGCATATGGCATAGGATAATGCTGAATGAATATATATTTTTAGCTATTTGTGACGAAGCTAATTGATGTGATAATTAATGGCCGATATTAGTAAATGACCCCCCCCCGGGGCATGTTTCCTTGATGAAAGACCCTCATTTTGGTGTATTGCAATCCCGGGGTAAAGAGGTGCTACCAATGCCTCTAGTCTGCCGGGACTATACACTGGTGTTTACATTTCACTCCGTGGCTAGTCTTTGGATGATTTGAAAAAGGGTCTAACCAGAGCACCACACAATCTGGTACTACAGGTGGCCAGTCGCTCGCAGGACTTATCCTGGCTGGTCAGTTGGTTGAGGTTCCTTCGGGATCCACGTAGTGGCTGTGGTTTAACCCCAAATTCGCTGGAAGCGATTGTTGGTTTATGGGCTGTTATATACTATACATAATGCGTTGGTTAATTCACTTTTCAAGAGACACTGGTCTGTGTACAAAGCAGCATATGCTGGATTCCTGAACCCGATCGGTATTTCTTACCGGTCGTATAGTAGGGAGCCAGTATATGCTGGTTAGCGTTCGGTGATTGCCTGTCATTCCGTAGAGAAATCTTTATGATCATGGGAATGGAACTGATGCGAAAATTGGTGAATGATCGGGAAAGTCTCCATATATTGGAGATTAGTACTGATTTAGTAAGCCTTTTTATGCTTCGGGGAAGTTTCTCGCTGCTGTTGCCATCTCAACAGGATATATTGATTCATGCTACGCGACTATTTGTCGGGAAATTCCTACATCCTTTGTCACAGATCGGTTCATGTAGAGGAATACTGATTTATTATTTTGGGTATTTCGGGCTACCAAATACGTCTCTAGGTGATGTTGCCGAATCAAGAAAAGAAGCCATCTCAGTAGTGTTGTTGGGCGACACATAAGGTCCAGGAATGCACTGGGGTGCGTCTTCATGGCATTAATAGGGTGTTTTCACCTGATGTTAGGTCCACCCTTCTATCGACTCTAACCTGTGATTGCCTTCTCCTTTGTCGGGATTAGATTGAGCTTTTCTCATGACACCTGTTATTCCCCAATGAGGCTACTATGGCAACAGATTACATAGTTTAAGTACTTTACCAAAGTGCTAGTACATGGACCGGCTCAGCCATGTACGAAAATTTCCAACTTATTTCTTCATTGAAGGTTTCAGGGGCGATGGTAGACCGTTCTCAAGGTTACACAGTGGATGAAAAAGACCACCGTCAAATAAGGCCCTCGGGGCAGATGTTCACGTAAAGCACTTCGACATTCATTAGTTAATGTGTATGAACAGTAGTTCATACATTAAATCTCTTAAGATTGGGAATTAGTGGATTCCTGTATCTTACCGGACCTTCTCGAGAACTTTTAGTTTTATAGCCACGTCGTTGGCCATGGAAAGAAATATTGCTTTACAAACAGGTAATTCTTTTCTGTCTGATTTAGGGTATGGGTTTGGCGGATTCTGGTGTTTGGTAGGAGAGGGCATGATTTCATCTTGATATTGTACAGATAGATGAGCTCATAACTGGAATAGCAATGCTCATTGATTCTGATTTATAAGTAGCTAATCGGTTAAACGATATAAGATTATACAATTCAGACTCAATAGC